>NW_017280509.1:2740-13208 GCF_001594065.2 Cyphomyrmex costatus | reverse complement strand
CGGCGTTAAACTGTTCGGTTTACTTTCATATAGGTCTCTATATGAAAGTATACCGAAGAAGGCAACGGGAAACCACTTCGGTTTATTTAATTTCCAGGGTATCACTGGCGAGGAAATCATGGCCAACGTCCGGGGGACCGGATAAGGCACATAAAGAGGAAGGAGATTAAAAAATATTATGTTAAATAGTACAGCTGTGTTGCATACATTCATTCGGATGTTGAAAAAAATCTGGATGTTGAAGCTGTAATGGACGGATTTATAAGCAGGAAAAGTAAAAGTGTTGCAACTGCATATTGGTATATGCTTCAAAAAAGTACGAAAGTTACGCAACTCCCTTAATAAAAGAGTAATAATTCCTTACAGCGATTTGTGTATACAATTTCGGAGGAGCATTTTTTTGTTTTTTTTTTTTTTTGGTTGTCACTTCGCCCACCCCAACTCCTACTTCCACACATGGTCAAATCTCAAATCGACGCCCCTGCTCTCAATAGTCCCGTAACAGACGTCCAGAGATTCTCTCAATAATTCGTCCATGCTGCAGGAGATCTCATCAATACGGCATCGGAGATCCTGCGTCCTCTTTACAACTGCTCGATTACCGCACAGGTGACGATCCATGGTAGAAATACAAGGGTATTCTCTTGCGCATCCCAAAAAAATCCAGCCAATGAAAATTGCAGCTTGACAGCGTTATCACTAAGAGGCAAATTTGAATTGTCTAACGACATTAGCACAATAACATTAATGAATTATGCGCAATTTAATATTAAAATTATGGAAAATCTTTGTAAAGTTGATAGTATTTGAGAATAAAATTATTAAAGATCAATATTCGGCTATCTTTAAAAATTAATATTTCGTTAACCATTGCGAAATGACACAGGACTTTTTGACTCAGTTTAGTCCACTCTATCTACACGAAAGCGATTGGAAGAAACTCTCAGGATACCTTGTATATATATTATATATTTTTTAATATACCTCAATGTATATACATATATATATATACATTGAGAGTATATTAAAAAATATATAATATATATGTACATATATATATATGTATATATATATATACAGATATATATACATATATACAGATATATATATATACAGAGAGAGAGTATTTATATTAAAAAATATTAAAGGAAATTTTTAATACAAAGTGACATTTTAAAGTCAATAAGTATTTTGAAAAGTTTTCATATGTATATCTAAACAATAAAACACTTTTCTTTGTATTGTATTGTATTAATTAATTAAATATGAAAATTGTTAGGGGACGGTTACATATATTTCATAATAGAGAAAAATAAAAACGTAAAAACGTAAAATCACGTAAATCACGTAAGGCTCAAATGTCCAACGGCAAATGGTCACGCTGACGCTCTTACGTACATACACGCATGTAGCAGAAGGCAGCCATAGCTTTTATCGAATCGAAGCGCTTCGAAAAGTACCGAGTTAACACGAATGTGACGTCATCAAGCTGATGCGCAGTAGAGTTCTAAATTCGTCCACGGGATGAGAATACCCTTGTATTTCTACCATGTGACGATCGGGAGCTTCCGCGGATCCACGCAGGCCGTTAGGCCCCTCTTCTATCGCGCCGCTTCCTGATCTAATTGGTTTATCACAGCCACGCGACCTCGCGACAAATCAGAGATCCTTTGGATGTCTGGCGCGCTCAGTGTTGCTAGCGGGGCCGCGTTTTCATGCGCATGCGCGGCGAACCAGTCATGTCTCTATTAGAGTGTAGCGTGGTGCCGTGGTGGTGCAGGCGGGCTCTGTTCTGACGTTATGTTAGGTAGGTATGGTAAGTGTTAATTACGTTATATTTATTTATATATTCTATTTATATATTTTTTAAATATATAATTTGTAATGGATAACGGGAAAGTAGTAATTAAAAAAGAAAGACGTTTTAAATATGCTTGGCTAGATGAAGATAATTTTAAAGGATGGTTGGCTCCTCATCCTACAGATAGAAATAAAGCTATGTGTATTTCATGCAATATTGTTATTAGATGCTGCAAAACTGACTTAACACGGCATGCACAGACGCCCAAACATATAAATAAATTAACTAATAAAAATCAAAGCCTCAATGAAAGTACTATTTCTCACATCGATGAAGTTAAAAGCACGGAGATACAGTTGGCAGCTTTTTTTGTAGAACATAATGTTGCTTTTTATACCGCAGATCATTTAATTCCCTTATTAAAAAAAGTTTGCATAAAACCTGAAGTTGTACAAGATCTTTCACTGGCTCGAAGTAAGTGTAGCAACATTGTTAAAGAAGTTATCGCGAAACGTGAAACCGAAAAGCTCGTAGAAAATTTACAATCGCGTCGATTTTCCATTCTAATTGACGAAAGTACTGATATTACAGATACAAAAATTATGTGCGTCCTTGTGCAATTTCTATCGACAAATAAAAAATTAAAAACGCAATTATTAGAACTAATACCTTTGGATGCTACAGATTGTTCTGCAAGTAAACTTTTTAAAATTTTCAAAGAAGCATTAGAGAAAAAAAATATACCTTTAAAAAATATAGTCGGAATGGCAAGTGATAACGCATCAGTAATGATTGGCCGTAAAAACTCTTTTTTTTCTCATTTACAATTAGAAGTACCGGATGTAGTATTATTAAATTGCATTTGTCATTCATCCGCGATCGTTGCTAGTAAAGCTTGTGAAGAATTACCGAAATCTTGTGAAAATTTAATTAGAGGTATTGCCACTTATGTTTCGGGCAGTGCAAAGAGATGTGCGATTTTAAAAGAGTTTCAAGATTTCTTTGAAGTAGAAAAAAATAAAATTCTTAAATTATCGAATACAAGATGGCTGGTTTTACATAAGTGTGTAACTAGAATTCTAGATAACTGGGATGTGTTAACAAATTTCTTTATTTTAGCAGTACATGAAGATAAGTTAAAATCTGCGGAAACAATATTATCAGAATTAAATAATATTACAATAAAATCATATTTATTATTTTTAAAATTTTCATTACATTTTTTTAACAGTTTCAATGCTTTCTTTCAATCACGCAAAATTTTAGTACATAAATTATTTGAAAATAGCCAGCAAATGATTCGACAAATTGCACAAAATTTTATGACTCTTGAGGCTTTGAAAGATATCGTTAATTTAGATGTGGAAAATGAAAATAACATCCTTTCTTTAGATAATATATATGTGGGGTCTGAGTGCGAAAATCTTTTGGCAACATTACCTTTAGAAGAAGCGCAAGAAATTAGAGTCAAATGCTTAAAATTTTATAAAACAGCAGTTCGGGAAATGTTAAAACGTTTGCCATATAAAGGTGCCTTTTTTCAACATTTAACTTTTTTGAATCCGGATATTGCTCTTTTTGACGAAGCTAGAATTAAAATAAAAGATTTAAGTTGTATTGCCGCGCGTATAGCAAAAAATATTAATTTTTCAACATTAAACTATGAATGGAGGATTCTCCCATCAGTTTTTAATAATTTAAAAAAAAAAGAATTAGCGTGTTTGGAAATAAATGAAATGTGGAAAAAAATTTTAGAATTTAAAGATTGTAGTGAAGAACAAATGTTTCCAAATTTAGAAATAATAGTAGAAGCGGTTTTTTCTCTTCCCCATTCAAATGCCGAGGCCGAACGGATTTTTTCAATAGTTACAGATGTAAAAAATAAAAAAAGAAATCGCTTATCAGTAGAGACTATTTCTGCAATTTGTATTGCTCGTTCAAGTTTTCAGGCTGAAGGTACCAATTGCATAAACTTTGAAGTCGATTCGAGACATCTAGAATTACACAGTCCTCAAAATTTATATGTCGAGCAATGCAGTTCATCTAATAATGATTGATTTTAAATAAATGATTTATTATTTTTTTATTTTATTTTTTAAATATTGTTTTAAATTTTTTATGTATATTTAGTTTATTTAATATTACATATATATATATTCATCTAGCCAATCTTTCATTTTCTCAATTATATTTAATATTTTGTATATTAACATAATTATTTTTTTACAGAATAATTTTATTCAGTATTAACTTTTAATTTTTAATAATTATACTAATAATTACTGTGATCTAGTATAATTAATTACTGTGATGTAGTATAAGTAATAAAATAAACAATTTGCAATATTCTGTTAATTATTTTAATGTGATAATTTTTTAATGTTTTATTTTAGAGCTTTATAATTTATTTACTAATTGTAATGTTTGATAAAAATAATAGTGGAGGTGACCTTCATATCTTTTTAGCGCCTCCACTTAGAAAAAAAACAATATGACTAAAATGTGTCCCCCTCGACACCATTCCATTTTTATTTGAAACATTTTTTTATAGCTGGCGTATTTTAGGAGATATTTCGACCGATAGATTAAAATGGGACACCCTGTATAAAAAAATTATTGAAATTATTTTAATATCCTTCCCTATATATACAATATATATGTTCCTATATTAATTACATTATATAATTATTTTTAAATTTATAACATCTTAATTCTATTTTTTATTACATTTTTTATTATTTTACTTATTATAAGCCTAATAATATTTAATAATTATAAATTTAAGTAACAAGACTCAATAAAAATAAATAAAAGTATAGAAGAAGGATTACGAGCCTAATGATTATGTATTTTTATATAAAATTTAATAGTTTATCTGAAGGTTCCAAAAACACCCGTATTTTTGTGAACTTGATACGTAGTTGAGGTGACGTGCTCGAGTCCTGCGAGTCGCGTATCCTTTGGATGTCTGGCGCGCTTTCCAAATAAGCGGAAAAGGCTTCCTGCTCGATCTGCGATCTTTCTGCGCTCTCCTCGGAAGTTAAAGGTTCGGCTATAGTTCGGCTAGAGTCCAGACAATTCTTTAAGACGTCTCTCTCCGAGGCGTCTGCAATAAAGGTGCGACAATCATCAAATAATCTCAATAATAAATTAGCAGAGGTTACAGAACAATACGACCTGCGTGTACCGCGCTCCTCGGTGACGCAAACTAGATCCTCTCAGGTTATTTCTTGCTTCTTCGACGATGTCTTCTTTCTTCCTTCCATAAGTGAGGCGGCAAAAATACATGGACCTATCATAACCATCGCTCACGCTCAAATATGACTAAAAAATCGTTATTAAAAGTCTGAAAAATAACTAAATATTTTATACTAAAAATTATAAGTTTGGCACGCTCGCTTGTGCCTTCGCCCTTCGAGCTTAGAGGACACAGGATCTCCGCGTAAATGCAATCACAAGTGACTGACACAAAGTGTCACGTCACAATATATATATATAAATATTAAAATTAAAATATCGAAATATAAAGAAACTATGTTTTCAGGTATGCACTATCGAGGAATTAAGTGTTTAGATGTTGTCTATATGTTTGTCGGCGAGGAAGTAAGTGTTTACGTGTTTGATTTCGAGGAAGTGAGTGTCTAGGTGTTTGCTGTCGAGAAAATAGGTGTCTATGTGTTCGCCTTCGAGGAAGTGGGTGTCTACGTGTTTGACGTCGAGGAAGTGAGCGTCTAGGTGTTCGTCTTCGAGGAAGTGAGTGTCTAGGTGTTTGTCTTCGAGGAAGTGAATGTCTAGGTGTTTGTATTCGAGGAAATGGATGTCTAGGTGTTCGCCGTCGAGGAAGTGAGTGTCTAGGTGTTTGCTGTCGAAGAAATAGGTGTCTAGGCGTTCGCCTTCGAGGAACTAAGTGTCTAGGTGTTCGCCTTCGAGGAAGTGGGTGTCTACGTGTTCGACATCGAGGAAGTGAGTGTCTAGGTGTTCGCCTTCGAGGAAGTGAGTGTCTAGGTGTTCGCTGTCGAGGAAATAGGTGTCTAGGTGTTTGCCTTCGAGGAAGTGAGTGTCTACGAGTTCGCCTTCGTGGAAGTGGGTGTCTAGGTGTTCGTCTTCGAGGAAGTGAATGTCTAGTTGTTCGTATTCGAGGAAATGGATGTCTAGGTGTTTGCCGTCGAGGAAATGGGTGTCTAAGTGTTCGCCGTCAAGGAAATGGGTGTTTAGGTGTTTGTTTGTAAAAAACAATGTGTCGTCGTCGCCATCGCCATCGTAGTCGTCGCTGTCGTCGTCGTTGCCAGCACGGAGGGAGGAAATGCATTTTGGAATTTTTGGCGTAAGAGATAAATGTGGTCGCGACGGGTATCTATAATAAGCCGTAAGTCACAAATCGTAAGTCATAAGCTAGAAATGGACCAATCACAGTCGTCAATTTTTAGTTTCTTACTTCCAATTTATTAGTTATAGCTTATTGTAGAAGCCCATATAATATCAATCTGTACGATCGTTAAGACACAATGCGAGGGAATAGCAATAGCGATAAGTTTCAACCTATCAAAAATGTGTATTCCGGTGTATTCGATTTCTGATAAGTTGAAATTTATCGTTATCGATATTCCCTCGATAACGATAAAATTGGTTATTACTTATAGATCCAATCAATCATATTCGATCGCTCAGCAAACGTACCTAGCCGCTTTGTCGTCTTGAACTCGCCCATTGTGTCTTGGGGTTTGAAGTCAGATTAAGGCCGGTATTCATAGTCAATTCTTATCTTAAGTACAGTCTTAAGATGTCACGAACCAATCAAAGGGCTGCATTCGAGTCTTAAGACATTACTTAAGACAGTCTTCAAATAAGTACTGATTATGAATACTGGCCTAATGCCTAGTTCACACTAGGCGCGATGAGCGATGCGCGACGAGCGATAACCAATAAGTACTCTGCTTTACATCGTCGTGTGAGCTAAAGCAAAGCTTTTATTGGATATCGCTCGTCGTTTATAGCCCATCGCATCCAGTGTGAACTAGGCATAAGAGTCTCGGCAATAACGAAAGATTGAGGTTAGGAAATCTGTCACATCGATGGCATAAACAAACACGTAAGTGAGGTTAGAAAAAATATCGATCGCTGCGATCTGTACGATCGTTAAAATGGGATTACAGTCTCGGCAATAACAAAGGATTCAGGTTAAGAAATATATCGCATCGATGGCATAGACGAACACGTAAGTGAGGTTAGAATAAATAAATATTTTCTTCTTTATTACACAAATTCTCTGCTGTAAAACACATTTTCTGACATAAGAATACAAATTATTTTATATATTGTGACGTTGCAGTTTCGCTGCATTGTCGCAGCGACCCTTCGCCGTCACACAGCGCGAATGAGCGCATGACCCGGGTCGGGAATGGCGAGCGAGCGAAATCTCCAGGGGCCGTAATTAGCGATTTAAGTATTCTTTTCTAATCCCCGCAATAATTTTGCATGTAAAATGAGTGGCGCCTCACCGAAGGAAGATCGACGTCCACGGGAAGAAGGCGACGGCGGAAGAGAGAGAGGAAAGAACCGTGGCCAGGACCGAGGTGGTGGCCGATCAACCTACGCCCGAGAGAAACAAGAGCAGCCGGAGGGCCGGGCGTCCACCGAACAAGGAGGGAGCACCCCGAGGAGGCGCGGGCCCGACGAAGACTACTGCCATGCACCATCCAGCGGGAAGGAGGGTAGTCGGCAGCGAGAAATAAGCTGCCGACACTAGTTAAGCCCGCGGGTTCTCCAACCACCCCAAAGGACCTCGCTGGGCACGGCCCTGTTCGCAAAGGATCGCGAGCCCGAGTATTGGCCGCGGAAAAGCGTGGCGCGGCTGCGCGCCCCTCGGAGGGGGTTGGCGTATTCATATATGTAATACTACTATATGGCTAGTGCCTATAAGAGGGAGTGAGAGGAAGCGGTCCCAGAACCAGAGAGAGAAGTATATTCCCGCACCGTGGTTCTGGGACATGGACTTCTCTCTCATCTAGCCATATAGTAGTATTACATATATGGGCGTATTGATCGCGCATCGATTGCGATCCGCGATGCTTTTCGTTTTCGGCGACTAACAAGAGCGGACGTCCCGGCCCGTTGACGGCGATTAGAGCTACCGGCGTAGCTAACGAGAGCGTGACGAAGCCAGAGAGAGAGACCGTCCAGAGGATCCGGATCCGCAGATTATCGGTGAGGTGGCTCCTCGAGCTCAAATCTTTGTAAAGTCGCATGCATTGGGACGAGGGATTCTCGCGTTCTGTAGTCAAGGGCCGTTAGTGTAATTTCGCGAAGCCGCCATTGACGGCACCTTGGTGTAGATAAAATTGGGCAGGGCACTTGGCGTCAAGCGTGAGAGGCTCCCGAGCTCGCGCGCATAAGTCGGCTACCGGGGAATTGAAGTAAAGACAAAGGGCCTCCTGGAGATCGCGACGGCCGAGAGTGGAAAAGCCCGTGCACGCGTGGTGCATGTTCGCGGGACGGCGGCGTGAGGGTGAGCATTTGAGGGCAATTATTGCTACCGATTTTCGTTATCGGTGGTGCGTGAGTCGTAGGTGATTGTCGCGTTGATTTACGGCGTGGACGCCGTGTCGTGTCTTCGGGAAAATTGTCTATATCGGGAGCACTGGAACGCTGACCTCACGCGGAATACGCTGTTCAATGTTATGTTACAGAGCGACGTTGGCGTCAGTGCGAAGTTGCGCACTTCGCGTCCTTGTACGGTATGAGAATTATTGACGTTGTTTTGAATCGCGAGGAACTAAAGTATTAATATTTTAGGCGGCTTACTGCGTCTGCCTATTGTGAAACATAAGGTTCGCAGGCGAATAATTACTGTAGTTTTGTGTGTTCTCGTTTATTGTAGTTCGTCCGGCGCGTGCCGGCTATTATAATCTTGCGTTAACTCTAGTATAATTCGACATAATTTTATCTGTTCTCTTCGGCATTATTTTCGGTCACGTCACTGCCTTGCGACGTTAATTTCTGAGTGGCCTTATTCGCGAATTTATTGTAGAGTAACGTGTTTCGTTACTTGATTTAATTTGGCTACTGATCTCTCGCGTCATTGGATACTGTATTGTCGTCGTTAGTATTACGAAATAATTTGTTCTTGCGCGCATTTGAATGCTTTAATTTTCGTTTAGCTAAGAGCATAATTTTCCTTGCAGGTTCGCAGCGCTCTAGTTTATTTTGTTGTTTTTTTTTGGTCGTTCATTTCTCTACGCGCTGACAAAAAAATTTGGGAATGTCAAACAACTTATTTTCTTCTGTTTTTTTTTGTTATTAATAAACCCGCTTATTGTTATCTTAATGATGAGAGTATGATTACCGCGTTCTCGTCGTAATCTTTCCTCCTAAATTTCCCTGTATCAACGCAGCCCTCGTCTTTTCCCAAGACCCTGCCCCTCTACCGTTGATTGAGCTGGCTTAGCCGCGTAAGAGCGAGAATTTCCAGGATTTTCGCGTATGTTTTCGCGTTTGGTGGTGTCGCGTTGGAAGTTGGAATTTTTCGCGAGGTCGACGTCGCCTTTAAGGACGTCTGGCGCCCAACTTTTCGCGATTCTCGCTCGATCGCTTTCGCCTTTATTATTGTCATTATTCGGCTGATCGGGCTCATCCTTATTTCTTTCGACTTGCGACGCGCAAGCGAATAACGTCGCAATATGTACACTACTCACATTAATTAAAGCATCACCTCTCACACCTTCGAAAAATTGGTATACCTTAAATGAGTGTAACTTCTACAGAAATGGTCCAAATAAGACTTTCAAAAAAGCATTTTATAGCTTGAAATCTCTACTCTCGAAGCTTATAATTGAAATTTCAATATGACTGATACTTTACGGAGTTATACGGACACAAATGGATATCCGTCAAATCAAAAAATTTTTCACAAACTTTACAAAGGTCTATGGCATGAGATAAAAATTACACGAAAATGCGGTTTACAGCATTGGAAAGAGTGAATTTTTACCTTTAATTTCGTTTTTTACTGAACATTGTGCGATTTTTTTTTACCGAGTTATTCAACATTGAATTAAAAATGGTCCCTTTGACTTTGACTGTTCATAAAAGACGAACGGAGTGACGTACAGAATTTTTTAAAAAACAAAAAAAAGTTCAATGTTTTCTCCTTAAAGTGCTTTTATTAATTTTTAGACACAGATAAGCTTTTTATGTAAAAACTTACATGAAAGGTGAAGTTAAAAACTGAGGCAATTATCCGTTTCTATTCGACTCGATCTATTCTGGTCAAAAGAGAGAGAGCAACTCTGATAATTAACGTAATTTTACACTTTAGGGTCTACTAATTTCCATGAGACTCATACGAAACAGTCGCGACATTTTTAAACCAATGTCCTTTATGTTCAAAGTTACGATTTTGGGCAAGACGGCATTCGCTGTATTGAAATTAATCTTATATCGCAGTATGCGATCACACCGCTGGTATTAGCGTTACCCGAAGCGTACCACGTGGAGGTTGCACAGTCGGATTTTACGCTTCTTGTGTGTGCGTGTGCGTGTGTGCGTGTGCATGTGTGTGTAAATAAAAAAATTAAGGTAAATTATTTAGATTAGGGGACACCTCACCGATGACCTTGACCTTGACATATGTTGTCAAGGTCATGATTCTGAGTAACTTTGCCTTAACAA
>NW_017280509.1:0-1178 GCF_001594065.2 Cyphomyrmex costatus | reverse complement strand
AATTATATTTTACGATTATTGTGAAATTAGGCATCTAACGGTTTTTGGGGTCGCTGATTACGAATCTGAGGTTAGTTTTATGAAATTCAAAATGGCGGAACCAATATGGCGGGCGCAAAAAATTAAATATTCAATGATTTCTATGATTTCAATTTTTTGCGCCCGCCATATTAGTTCCGCCATCTTGAATTTCATAAAAATAACCTCAGATTCGTAATCAGCGACTCCAAAAACCGTTAGATGCCTAATTTCACAATAATCGTAAAATATAATTTTTACAATAGTCGAACCTACCCTCAAAATTATTGAGGGTGATTTCTACCCTTAAAACTGCGATTGGGCCGATATAAAAATATACGTGTCCATTATTTTTTCACGTACTACTTGTATGCCAAGTTACATAAAAATCGACGTATGACACTTCCCTAGTGTTACTTGTAAGAAAGCAAGTATGAATAACAAATCTCAATTTTTAATGGTAATTTAAAAGACATAGTTATTTTTCAGTCCCGCGGCGAGGGAGCGTGACGCTCTCACGGGTCACACCGATGTCGCGTCGGCGCGCGGCGTAAGTGGTTACAAAAACTTATTTTTCTCAAAAAGTATATTTTTTAAAAATTTGGAAAAAATATATGTTAAAGAGGACACTATGTAGTATTTTTCGAAAAAAAAATAGAGGTGTATCTTTAAAAAATCAATAAAAAAAAAATTGTTGAAAATTTAAAAATTGATTTTTTTCTAAGTTTTCTTGAAAAAAAATTTGAACTTTTTTTTTCTACATCGCCTCACTTACATTTAAAACATATTTAAATTTTATTAAAATCGGTTCATTAGTTTCCGAGAAAAATGGGTTTTTTTATTTTCGTTACCCCCTCCATAACTCCCCCAAAAAAGCGAATTTTCAGTTCAGACTTACAGGATTTTATAATTATATAGGTAGCAATATGTGGTATTAATTCGAACCGATTTCATGCGGGGGCATCTTTTATATACTTACCCACCTATGCCCATTATACTTTTAAGTCTAAATATCTCAGAAACTATAAGAGTCCGCCGCCTATTTGTTAAGGCAAAGTTACTCAGAATCATGACCTTGACAACATATGTCAAGGTCGAGGTCATCGGTGAGGTGTCCCCTAATCTAAATAATTTACCTTAATTTTTTTATTTACACACAC
>NW_017280508.1:120495-121517 GCF_001594065.2 Cyphomyrmex costatus | reverse complement strand
CACTCTATTTTTTTGTTTTCACGAAAAAACAGTTTAATGGGACGTAAAATTTCACTTAATCCATTTTAAAGTAGAGGCTGTATCTTTTAAAACGGTCTAAAGGACAATGTTCTGTGATTCCCGGAAATCGAGATATTAGTTTCTCAAAATCGACAAATATTACAGTTTTTTAAATTGCTCTCCTAATTTTTTTGCGTAGTGTATTCACTTATTTTTTCACAAATATTATATAACTCATTTAATTTACATTTTAATAACATTATCAAATAAAACTGACATAAAATATTAATAAAATATATATATGGTATTTCAAAAAATATATAATCATAAGTAGTAATGAATACTAATTATAAATATTTTGTACTGTCGTGGTAAAATTTTTTTATTTGAATTGTCTTCGATTTAATACAAACATTTTCATTAAATATAATCAAAGCACACTTTTTTTAGATTTACAGCGCAGCTTTGGCCTTCCTGATGGTTTTAATGCAGGTAAATCTTCTATATCTAATACATGACATAAACGCTTTGATTATAAATTAATATCAATATATATAATTATTAAATGCATTTTCACTGACCCTCCATATGCTCACTCTTTAAAAACTTACAGTTTACAATTTGATTTGGCTAAAGATGGAATAATAGCGTTGCAGACAAAAATTTAATTTTAACATTTAAAAAATTGTAAACGTAATTACATTGTAAAGTATGTCATTTAACTTAATTATATTAACTTTTGAATTTATAAAATTTTTTAATTTGAAGTTTGGTTCAGCCTAATACTCCTAAATTTACACTATGCTCGATTCATTTTGTTCCATGGTGACCATAAATGGTTAAACTATATAGAATTTCTGTTTGTTATATAATTTCAAAATTTTACAATTAGAACGTTTGCTTCTAAAATATATTTTATTACATATAAAAGTGTTATATTAAAATATATTACAATATTAAAATGTGAATATTAACTTTTAGATGAATTTAGTAGAATTTTATATAACAGAAATTGAGTCTTT
>NW_017280508.1:118717-120441 GCF_001594065.2 Cyphomyrmex costatus | reverse complement strand
GTACAGGGTTGGCCATATTCGACGGAAAGATGTGGCAACACTGTAACTTTTGACAGAGATGTTAGATCGAGTAACGACGTAGCGCGTTTGAAGCGTCAGTCGAAGGAAATTTGTGCCATGGAACAGTACACGCCACGCGAACGCTCTCAGATTGTTGAAATTTACATCCAACAAAACAAGTCAATTGTTAAAACTCAACGTGCATGGAGAAAAATAAATAAAGTGAAAAGTGCGCCTTCCGCGAACACATTGTATCGTTTGTATGAAAGATTTTCAACTGGTGCGGCACTCACTAATCCCAAGCGTCCAAATAAAGTGCGACCAAGGCGATCGGATGATAATATCGCATTCGTACAGGCCAGTGTTCAGAGGTCTCCAACAACATCTCAAACATGTCGATCTGAGCAGTTGGACATAAAACGAACCACTTTACGTCGCATATTGCATCATGATTTGCATTTGTTCCCATACAAAGTTCAAATGACGCAAAAACTGTTACCTGTCGATAAGCCACGTCGATTGGAATGGGCCCAACGTGTAATCGAAATGGCTGAAACTGACGAAAATTCAAAAATCAAAGGTTTATGTCAACAAGCCAAGGACCCTAGACGAACTTAAGACCAACATCCGACAGGAAATAGCCGCCATATCGGCCGAAACATTGTTCAAAACGATGGAAAACGCTGCAAAACGGGCACTACTCGCCATGCAGGCTCAAGGCGATCATTTAAGAGATATCATATTCAACAAATGATGTACACAAATCTCCTTGAACCATATTAAATGGCTTTTACAACGAAAAGCAAAAAATGTGTTTTTTTTCCCATGATTAAAAAAAAAACATCTTTCCGTCGAATATGGCCAACCCTGTAGATGCATTCGCGGTAGAAAGAATACATAGAAAGTTGCGATAAAAAACTTGTCGCGACAGGTTTTCGGAAAGAGAATTTACCCCCTCTCTCTTCGATTTACCCTCCTCTCTTTAATTACAGAAGTATTACAATCAATTTAATACGCCGATGTGATCAGTCTTGCTATATTCGCTTGCACGAACGGATCAAAAAAATGTTTCGCTTTAACTCCGCCACAGAGAGCGAACCGAAGAAGGAACCCGACGCGTAAGTTTTAATATTCTATACAGAAAAAAACACTTTTCTTCCTATAACATTATGCATGTAATTGCGTTATTACAGGATAAAGCGTCGCGCGGTGCGTATACTGAGTCGACGATACGACCTGACCGCTACGGGTTACAAGTTTTTGGAAATTGCAATCAACGTTGATCCGCCGAGTTACGTGGAGATCGTTCTGGGAGATCATCACGGACGCGAAATGTCGTTGTCTCTCGAAACGTGGAAAGGTCTCTACGAGCAGCGATGGAATATCTACAAATTGCTGCGGAACGAGTACAAGGACAATTTTATAAACGTTGGACCGCTAACGATCAGAATCTGCACGCATAACAACGTTACGCTCGTGCGACTCGAATCTTCAACCGTACACATGACGATGATCGAATCGACGCTGCGCCGAATGTTCGATCTCGACGGATGCATCGACGTAACGTTCGAACGATTAGCCCGACTCGTTGATACGGTCGATGTCAAGTATACGCGCTTCTCCAACGTCGCGAACGCTATACGCGAGAGCGATATCTTCGACAAACGCCAGCTCGTCGATTGCGAGCTCTTGGCTTTAGTTTTTAATACGTAAGAAAAAATTAC
>NW_017280508.1:96406-117129 GCF_001594065.2 Cyphomyrmex costatus | reverse complement strand
CATGTACTTTCCCCCGCGCCCCGCACCCCCCTCGGAGCCCCATGGCTTAGAACCCGCCCGTAACCTCTACTAATATAATAAGGCGATGATCACAGCTCGGCGGACTGCCTACGCTGTAAAAAAAAAATAATTGTATAGGGTAGAGAACCTCTAGTAGAGAGAATCGCCAACTTGGTCACGTGACCAATTACGTGATTGGCTAGAGGAAATGAGCAGATTTGGGCATCTCGACACCAATGCATGACGTCAGAACACATGGAAACTGGATATTAAGGTTGATTCATTGTTATTGTCTCTATCATACATTGTTTTAATATTGTCATTCCTATGATAAATATCTTCATTGTTGGATAAATTTGTATTACCTATCTAAAAGTAGTTAAAGTATGTTAGCATTATTTAATATTTTATGATTTTGACTTGTCTTAATATGTATGTACAATATTTACTTCTGCTCCCTTACAGATGTATTATATGTATTTCAAAATAAAAAATTATTTTAAAGATCATAGATTATTCTATATCACATTTAAAAGTGATACATAAAATTTAGCAATGGTTTATCATGTGGAAAGTAACATTATAATTTATTTTATCTGTGTTGTATTGGAAATGTATGAATATATTTTATGTATAAAATATTGACCAACCCGCTGTATTCACCAGACATTGCCCCTTCCGATTATCACCTGTTCCGATCGATGCCACATGGGCTGGCTAAACAGCACTTCCATTCTTATGATGATGCCAAAAAATGGGTCGACTCTTGGATAGCCTCAAAAGACGTGTCGTTTTTCCGACGTGGAATTCAAATGCTGCCAGAAAGATGGGAAAACGTAGTAGCTAGCGATGGACAATACTTTCAGTGACATGTTTTTTACGACTTTTTTTAAATAAAGCACTACTTTTCACGAAAAATCGGCGAGAACTTATTCAAGGTCCTAATATACTAAATAAAGCCTTCAATTTCATGCAAAAATAATGGATTTCTTTTTACTACACCTAATATTTGCTGAAATCAGCGAATTCAAGTACTTGTATTTATTGTTGTAACCTCAGTAGTAAACTCGAGAATGTCAACTGTCTAACAAAATTTGTTATCTTGAATCTCTCGTGTAATATAAAAATTAATTCTAGTAATACAAATATAAGAAGGGCAAAGAACCAAGTAAATTTATCGAATAATATAATTCAATGAGATCTTTAAAAATTACAACTTGACAGACGTTTCGACTCCGATCGGGTCATTTTCAATGTTACAAATTATTAGAATTAAAATGAATAACAGACAATTATTTAAGAATCTAATTCGTGTTCTTATATTATATTTACATTTAATTTTACTAAATTACATAATTCTTTTAAATATTGACAACTTTCATGACCAAATTGCTTTATACATATAGAGCCTTTTCTTTATTTATTTTATTCACATGGGCGAAAATATGCGTTATAGTTATAAATGAGGCGTTGGAGTGCAATACCTGCCAAGACCAAATTATGGCATTTCGTGAAAAACGCGAAAAACTAATAACTTTAAGGATAATAAAAATTAGGCAATTTTGATAATGACGATACATTACATGATAAAAAATAAAACTTTTACATGGTATGTGGTACATCATAGTTTAATAGTGTTAAAAGAATTGCAATTTAAAAAATGGACATGGCGGATTTTGATGCAAAATTTGGGACTTGGCTTGATTTGATCGGCATTTCTTATGGACTTGGATGGTTTTGACGCGAAATTTGGTACTTGGCTTAATTTGATCTGAATATCTTATGGACTTGGCATTTTTTGAAGTAAACTTCATAAGAAAAAAAGTTTATATCAAAAATATACAGAAATAATGTGTTTTGTAAAAAATAAATTTCACAAATATAACGCAATTAATGAATTCATATTTACATCAAGGGTCATTTCAGCAATTCATTTCAATATTTAATACTATGTTATGATGTTTTTCTCAGAAATAAATAATGATTTAATACATTTTATAAATTGACGGACATGGCAAGTTTTGAAATGATCATTTTTGGGACTTGGCAACTTTTTGATTTGCGAAAGAAATTGACTCCTTTGTAAAGAGCACTATAAATTTTGTACACTTATTGCAACATTAGGAATAACTAAAATGGATGAAAAATAATGCAGTTTTTTATATATCTCGATTTTTATTTTTTTTGGATATGGCAGGTATTGCACTCCAACGCCTCAAATATACACGATACTTAACTTTACATTTTCTTATATTAGAAATGAGTTTGGTCATGAAAGTTGTCAATATTTAAAAGAATTATGTAATTTAGTAAAATTAAATGTAAATATAAGAACACGAATTAGATTCTTAAATAATTGTCTGTTATTCATTTTAATTCTAATAATTTGTAACATTGAAAATGACCCGATCGAATCGAAACGTCTGTCAATTTGTAATTTTTAAGGATCTTATTGAATTATATTGTTCGATACTTGGCTCTTTGCCCTTCTTATATTTGTATTGTTTTAAACATATAGAGCCTTTTCTTTATTTATTTTAATTCTAATAGATCCCAAGAATTGATTTTTATACCAGGTTTGCGGGTTATTGCCATGTCTTTCTTCATTATTAATGCCTTAATTAGGCACTTCTGGTATAATTGAAGAACATACCCGTGAAAGTCTCAAAAGCGTAATTGATTTTTATGTTTTTTATACTGCGAGAGAATCAGGATAATAAACTTCGTTAGAAGAGCTACAGTGTATGAAATACTAGATGCAGAAGAAAAACTGCGTATGGAACGAATAAAATAAGTTATAAAACAGGAGCAGCAACTCGCAGATATAAAATTGCAACATGAAGAAAAAATTGTTAAAATTAAAGAAAATCATTTAGAGGAAATTAATCAATTAGAGTTAAGTAATTTAAAAGAAATACATAATATTCAAATACAAATTAATAAAACCAAATTAAGGATTTTGGAGCATAATTTAAAAATAAAAGAGAATAAGTAGAGAATAGTAGATAATTAACAGAGAAGCAGTTTTTTAACAGAAATTCTATTTATTTTATTAAGTATTAATAGTTTACTGCAATAAAATGTTTATGTTCTGTTTATTTCATTAATTCTATTTGTTTTATTAAGTCTTAATAGTTTATTGCAATAAAATGTTTGTGCTCTGTTTATTTGGTAATTATACAGAATTCACCCACCACCTCCGATTTCGATCAAATTAGGCTCATTCGACGCGTTTTTGCGTAAAACGAAAGAATTTTGAAGAAATAAGTGTCGCTCTGCTCTACGAACCGAGATATTTAACGTTGAAGTTGACGACTATTCAGGTTAGGGAATCTGTCATACCGACTACATTCGCCATGTTTTCTACATGCATTCCAATGTTTTGCGCATGCGTCTCGTTACTTTTAATATGTTTCGTGCAATATTTTTGTTTTGTGCATTATATATATATATATTTTTTTTTATATTTTAATAAATGTTTATTTAAAAAAATTTAATTTTAAATTTTAATTTACACATGAGAACAAGTATAATTGTACTGTCGCACATCTGGTTTCGACTATGCGCTGCTCCGATAGTACAATCGTAGAAGTCGCGCGCCCCTCAGCAGGGAGGGAGGGAGAGGTGGACAGAGGTCTGCCCCGACAGTACAATCGTAGAAGCCGGCGCCCCTCAGCAGGGGGGGAGGGGGAGGTGGACAGAGGTCTGCCCTGACAGTACGATCGTAGAAGTCGCGCGCCCCTCAACAGGGGGGGAGGGGGAGGTGGACAGAGGTCTGCCCCGACAGTACGATCGTAGAAGTCGCGCGCCCCTCAGCAGGGGGGGAGGGGGAGGTGGACAGAGGTCTGCCCCGACAGTACGATCGTAGAAGTCGCGCGCCCCTCAGCAGAGGGGGAGGGGGAGGTGGACAGAGGTCTGCCCCGACAGTACAATCGTAGAATTCGTGTGCTCCTGTGTAGGGGGTTGAGGGGGGGGAAGTTACTTTGCGTGGAAAGTTCAATGTTTTTGAACAGGGAAAGGTGTAGAATTTCGTGTCTGACAACAATATATTCGTTTTACAGTGTTCATTTCAAATTTCGTCCACTCTGTTGGGCCGAAAGGTAACCGAGCGCATGCGCAAAAGGTCACAGAGCAAGAAGAAAGCAATGCTACATAGTCGGTATGACAGATTTTCTAACCTGAATAGTCGTCAACTTTAACGTTAAATATCTCGGTTCGTAGAGCAGAGCGACACTTATTTCTTCAAAATTCTTTCGTTTTACGCAAAAACGCGTCGAATGAGCCTAATTTGATCGAAATCGGAGGTGGTGGGTGTATTCTGTATAAATACCGTTTATTTTATTAATATATTAAAATGTTGGACTTTAATCCTGATCTATTCAATAAGTATAGTAGGGTCAATATTTCGTGATTCTTCAAACTCCATATTACAAAAAACAGTATCGCACTGTACAATTAGGTTAGGTTTAATATCTTAAGTCGACTTCGGACATGACTTGGCCAAGATCGTCTCATTTGATAACATATACGTCAAATAAGGCAGTCTTAATTGACTATGAATTCGTAACTAATGAGATAGTCTTAAGTCATTGCTTATTTTGAATAAGATGTGTTTATGAATCGTATCAAGACGTTTTGAAACAAGATCGTCTTCGACAAGTCATGTCTTGAGATTTTACTCAAGTGCCGCCTTATTTTTCAACTATGAATCTAGAGGGCATCTTAAGACGTTACTTAAGGCAGTCTTAAATATAAGAACCGACTATGAATACCGGCCTCAAAAGCACATTGAGAGCGATTTGTAAGGAAAGATACAGCGGAAGGAGATAGATCGAAGGAGAAAAGTTTCTGGAGAAGCAATATATCGATAATGCGCCAAGTATTGGATATTGTTTAGTAATATATTTACTGCAACTCTGTGATTTTTTTTTATTTCGCCCGACCTTGCAGGGATTTTAACAATAAAAAAATCTCACAGCCTCGAAAATCCGTATATTGCAAGTTTGACAATTTTTTAAACAAATTTATCGGTCGTGTGCCAAATTCTGACGTATTGGATATTGTTCAGTAATATATTTATTGTAATTCTGTGATTTTTTAAATTTCGCCCGACCTTGCAGGGACTTGTAACAATAAAAAGATCTCACTTATGGTACAGCCTCGAAAATCCATATTTTGTAAGTTTGACAATTTTTTAAACAAGTTTATCGGTCGTGTGCCAAATTCTCATGTATTAGATATTGTTTAGTAGTATATTTACTGCAATTCTGTGATATTTATTGTTTATCCTTGCCTTGCCGGCGCTTGAAGTTATAAATAACATAATATTTTATTGATTTTGATTAACTTTTAAACATATATTTTTTTTAAATTAAATAAATGTTTTAGATTATTTTACATCGAAATCATTATCTGATTGATTACTTTTTAATATGTTATTCTTAGTTAGTTCGTTTGTTTTTCGATATTTATAAACCCGGGGCCCCGAGCGCGATTCGCTCCTGGGTTTCGGCAGCCGCGCGCGAAGAGATGGCTAAAATAGAGGGCTAGTTTCAGCGTCATCAAAATATGTCAACAAACATCATCATCACCCTCAACGACTTTTGGTAATGTATGCTTGTCGCTTCGTTTCTCTGCTAATCAATTCGCAATTCGCGCTTTCTCTCACACATATTATATATAATTTAATTTGGTTTCTTCGGGGCTTGCACATCTGAGCTCCGATCTATCTACGCTTTGGTATACGTGTAACCTTCGTTCCCCGCTATCGATTCATCGAATCCTATTTCGCAAATTTGCATTACAACTAATTAACAATTACGGGGCTTCCACGTCTGCACTCCGATTCATCTATGCTTCGGTATACGTGTCCTCTGCGCTATCTAATTTCGCCTTACGGCATCGAATTTTGCAATTTGACAATACATCTGATTAACAATTACGAGGCTTCTACGTTTGTGTTCCGATCTCTACGTATTTTGGCATATGTATCGCTACCCTGAGTCGCTTCACCGCGCCACATTTTTCAATTTCTCAAAATAGCTAATTAACCATTATATGGTGCTTCTACATTTGAGCGTATATCTTCCTGAGCTTAGGCACGCGTACTTCTCTATACCGCCTACTATCGTTTAACCGTCTTACATTTTATATTTATGCAACCTGACTAATTAACAATTGTGGGGCTTCCACAATTCCATGAGAATTGAATTGAATTTTGGCATATATATTCTACTCGCTGCCTACTCTCTATCAACCGCATTGAAATTTTCACTTTTAAAATATAACTAATTAACAATTGTGGGGCTTCCACAATTTTCATTGAATTTGTTTGAAACTTGGCAATCGTGCTTTTCACGATGCCTTCTAAAATTCTACCAACTCACATTTTGCACTTTGGTAAAATCGTTAGTTAACAATTGTGGGGCTTCCACAGTTGTGAATGGATTCAAACAAAACTTTGCGTACGCGCTACCCGCGCTGTCTTTAATCGTTTAACCGAATTACATTTTTCAATCTAGCAGTACCCGAGTAAAAATTTTATATATGATTATATATGAATAGATAATCATATATGATATTTGTCTCTGTATGACCAAACATGAACATACATGACTACATATGCCGCTATATATGAGACTATATATGATTATATATGACTATATATATGGCCATATATGTCAGTATTATACTGACAGCGCGAGTTGCGCCGGGCCCGCTCCGCGGAACCGGTCACACAATATAGCTCGATCTCTCTATCCATATGAAGTTCGTTCTGTGTAAAACCTGTGCTCGCGTGCACCGTTGCGTTGATGACTCGTTCCATACGCGGCACCACGCGATCCCACGCGTCGTGTTGGTGACTCGCGTCCGCACGCATCACCAGACCGATCTCTCTTATTACCCGCTCTACCGGGTTCGATTGTGGATTATAGGACGACGTTTTTATCGCCGTGAATTCGTTATCGTCGGCGAAGTCTCGCCATCGATTTGTCCTGAATTGACTATCATTGTTGGTGAGTATCTTCTTCGGTAGACTGATCTCTGGAAAGTATTGCTCGCGCAGCACATCCGTTATTGTGTCTAACATCTGATTAGGCATTATGTACAGTTTAGTATATTTGCTGAACTGATCCATCAGCACGAGCAAATATCTCGATCCGTTTCTCGTCTCGAGTAGTGGTCCAAACACATCCAGCGACACCGTGCCACCCGGTGCCTCCGGTAGCTCATAATACTGCGCTCCCTCGGTAGCGCGTGTGTAGTATTTGGTTGCTATGCGTGGCATGACGCCACCACGTCTCGCGCGATCCTTGCTATTCCAAAACCGCAAAACATGCGCTCGGCGAGCGCCACCACTTTGTCGGTGCCAAAGTGTATTAATAATCTGTGCACTCGTTCCATTGTCCACCAAGTGATCCGCCTCGGTAATGCGATTCTGTCGCCATCACCCTCGCGCTCTTTATGGAACTCGATATACCTAAGCTGTCTCTCTCGTACATCCTGTCTGGTCGTCGTTTCGCCACTCCCAGCAGTTCGCGGTCGCTCCGTTGCGCTTGTCGCAACACCGGTATCCACACCTCTGTGTCGGTCCCGTCCGCCGGATCCGCGATCAGCGCCATTCGCCTCACGTTATCATCCGCGTTAGTTTCTTCGCCCCTTCGCTCACCGATCATCCTCGACAGCGCATCGGCCTGCGCGTTGTCACGCCCGGCCACGTGCACCACTTCTGAGAAATACTTGCTCTAACGCGAACGCGAGTGAACGCACGGAGATTTCTTTCGTTAAAATATTCGGAAAATATCTTTACACTAATGTTTTGTTCGTCACATTCACACCACGATGTTGTGTGCACACACGACCCTTTTTTCATGCACCTTTTCTCGTACGCGCGGTTCGTAAGTACTCGACTATGTTCGGAGACAGTGTCGTAATGCGCTGTTCTGTCTCCACACTCCTCGCCGCTGAATCCTCTAGTCGTATCCGAAGCGCTGAGGTGGAACACCAGCATTGATTCTAGATGATCGGCGCGGTCCTAGTTCAGCGAACTGAACAATGTTTTCCCTGCTTTCATCTTGGGCATTTTCGTACGAGGTGTCGGCATCATTGGAATCCACATGAGCTGCTGCCTGCGGATGTTCGCGCTCAGGCCGAGGGATGATAATTGGCTTGATGTCGGTATCTGAGATGTCGTCGAGGCCAAATGCGTCAATGATTTTGTTTGGTGTGTGACGCAATTTGAACTGATTTGCATGTACTTTCTTGATGACTCGTCCGTCTCCAAGTTTGTTCGTGTAGTTGACGGTGCCTAGACGATTGATGATTATCGCTAGCGTCCATTGCCAATCGTGACGAGCGTATCGCAGGGGCCGTGCCGAGCGAATGTCTCTCTGAGCATTTCAATGGTCTTGACAGATGTCATTGAGGCGGACTTGAAGATCTCTGGCCAGTTGCTGAAGGCATCAACGATAACCAGGTAATAAGCGCCATTGACTGGACCTGCGTAGTCAGCATGGATGCGAGACCATGGCTTCGTTGGAATTGGCCATGGTTGTAGCGAGGATTTGATGGGCGACCTAGCATTTGTTGCGCAAGCTTCGCACGTCTTGATGGTACGTTCGATGTCAGCAGTGATTCTGGGCCAGAAGACTTTGCTGGTAGCAAGGAGCTTCATACGGATGCAGCCTGGATGACCAAAGTGGAGCTCCTCAAGGATCTGCTTATGGAACTGAGATGGAACAACGACACGATCGCCCTGTAAAAGACCATTCTGGCTGACAGTTAATCCTTCGCGTTAATTGAAGAAAGCAGCAACTTCGGGATCCTGGATCTGGTTGCGCTTCTACGGCCATGAGGTGTTGGTGAATTCAATGACCTTCTTAAGTGTTGCGCAACGCTGTGTGGCCTCCTGGATATCGGCGAATTTGACCGGGAGTAATTTTGCGGCATCGATTGCAAAGCACTGCTCTTCCTCTTCTCCCTCTTGAATTGCTGCGATGACGGTTTCTTCGTTTTCTCGTGAATGTTTGGCAATAAGGCGAGAAACGATGTCGGCGTATCCAAAGCTTTCGGCATTGCGTATTTAATATCGAAATTGTAGGCGAGTAAGGTCAGAGCATAACGTTGGAGGCGGCTTGTAGTGTAAGCTGGGATGCCCCATTTAGAACCGAAAATTGTGAGGAGAGGCTTATGGTCGGTGTTGGGCTCGAATTTACGACCATAGATGTAGTTGTGAAAGCGTTTAATAGCGAACACGAGCGCGGTGGCTTCCCGCTGAATCTGCGAGTAGTTCTTTTCAGCTACTGTAAAGGTTGATGAGACGTACATGATTGGATGCAGTGTTCCGTCTGGAAATTCGTGCAAAATGGCTCCTCCTTTGCCGTAGCATGAAGCGTCGGCTGCGACCACGATTTTCTTGGCAGGATCGTAATGAGTGAGGACTAGATCTGATGCTGTCTTGACTCCGGGCTGCATGTACTGACTTGGAAGAGTCCCAAGTGTGTGTTGATTGTGAGCAGCTTCTTTGCGTCATCATCGAGCTCGAGTTGGAGGAAAGCATCCGAAAGATCGATTTTAGAGAAAACACAATTGCCAGCGAGGTCAGTGAAAATCTGATCCGGTGTTGGTAGCGGAAATTTGTTTGGCTCGAGAATGTCGTTAAGGCCGGTGGAATAGTTGCCGCAAATACGAGTTTTGCCATTCTTTTTCTTGACTACGACAATGGGTGCTGCGAACTCTGAGAACGTGACTGGCTTGTAAACCCCGAGGTGCTGTTGACGCTTAATTTCCTCTTCAATAGCGGTTGTTGCTGCAAATGGAATCGGTCGTTGTTTGCGAAAAATCTTTTGTGTGCCTGGCTTGAGAGTGAGTGAAACTTTTGTTTTGGTACATAGCCCGAGTCCGTCAGCGAAAAGTTGTGGAAATTTTGACTTAGCCTTGCTTGTGATATCGTCAACAGATGAGTCTATAGCTATGGAATTGCAGACTGAGGCAAGTGGGACGTTCCACAGTTCCGAGTTGCTCGATCCAGTCGATGCCGAGTAAATTGAGGCGTGCTGAAACGTACCATGTTTCGCATTCCGTTTTATCGATGGAACTCATGGTGCACTGGAATAATCCCCAGAGGCGGATTGAATGTCCGAATGCGCTTCCGAGTTGGATTGTGCAGGGTTTGAGTGTAGGCTTGCTGAGTCTCTCCCAGTTGTCTTTGGAAATGATGGTGATGTCTGACGCTGAATCTATCTAGAGGCAGACACGTGCTCCGTTGATGTTTGGTGAGACAAACTTGGGTTGGCTGGCGCTGGATCCTTCCATAATTTGGTTAACGTTCTTCTGGCCGGGATCTGAAGTTCGGCGCTGTTTGCGATTAAATCTTGAGCAACGGACGGCAGCTTCGAAGGCTGAAACGCAAAATCTGGCCTTGTGACCAATGACTGAGCAAGTTGTACATTTCTTGTCACGATATTCGCATTCTCGCTCCCAATGGTTTTCTCCACAGTAACGGCAAGGCGAAGGTAGTTGTGATGCGCTCTTATTGCTGGAGGAGCCTGGACCGTCAAGGCTACGGTTGCCGAAAGTTGGCGACTTTCTGCCGCCCGGTGATTTGCGGCTATAGTTATTGCGTTTGTGAACGGCGTTGACCTCCGTGGAGCCAGGTATTGTAATTGTTCCACCGACTATTGACTTGTCTTGCTTCAGGCTGGTGAGGCATTCAGCTTCGTTGACGAGATCCTGAAGTGTGAGCTTCGGAATTGCTACGCGGCCCGCGTCGTCGGTAGCCGCTTCGAGCTTGACACTGGTGGTATCGATTTTTGCGAGTAGCTTCTCAAGGATTAGCGCGTCTTGCGGATTTTTTAAACCACTAACGAAGAGCAGGACCTTGAGGTCGTCGGCTGTGCAGTGAGTAACATCAAACTTTTCGCCATACTTGTTAATGCGAGCAGCGAATGTTGTAAAATCTTCGGTGTCTTCTTTTTTTAGGCTGAAACACTTGTGTCGCATTGCAAATTTAGTCTCGCGGTAGCCGAACATTCGTTTCAACGGCGTCATCGAGTGTGAGTTGTGTTGGCTCTTGAGGTAAAACTGAGTCAGCGAAACGCTGATAGTCGGCTTGTGAGAATTTTTGTAGCAGCAGTCGAATTTTTGCAGCCGTTGACCAGTCACTTACCTCTCTGTTGTGAAAATTGTTTGGTAGCGTTTGTACCAGGATTCGAATGTCAGATTGTTGTCTGGGTCGTAGGTGAACGCGACCATTTTTTCGGCGAGGCTTTTGACTGTGGTCGCAGCAGGTGTGATGACAGCGGTTTGCTCTCGCTGCGCGATGAGTTGTTCGACGCGTCTGTCGCTTTGTTGCTGTTGGGTCTGCATCTGCTGTTGCTGCTGAGCGAGCGCTATTTGCATCTGCTAGCGATCGGCCCGCATTTCGCTGATGAGCTTTGCGAGATATTGTTCCATGGTAGTTTTAGGTTATGTTGCGTGAGTTGTAGAATCCTCGTCGCCACTGAGAAATCCTTGCTCTAACGCGAACGCGAGTGATCGCACGGAGATTTCTCTCGTTAAAATAATCGGAAAATGTCTTTACACTAATGTTCTATTCGTTACATTCATACCACGATGTTGTGTGCACACACGACCCTTTTTTCATGCACCTTTTCTCGTACGTACGCGCGGTTCGTAAGTACTCGACTATGTTCAGGGACAGTGCCGTAGAGCGCTGTTCTGTCTCCACACTTCTAGATCGAACTCCTTGAAGAATGCGAACCATCGCACTATTCTTGTGTTGTTCGTGACGCATGTCTCCAAGAACTGCAACTCCCGGTGATCTGTGTGCACTCGGACGTGCCTTCCCAGCAACATGGTGTGCCATTTGCGCAGCGCCCACACCAACGCCAGACACTCCAGTTCTGTAATAGAGTAATTCAGTTCCGCGCCACGCAGACTACGACTCTTGTACGCCACCGTGTACTCATTCGTTGGCTCCGTCTCGCTGTACTGATACAGTCGCGCGCCCAGTCGACTCGTCGATGCGTTCACATAAACGCCGAAATGGTAACCCGTTCGCGCCAGGTAGAGAATGCTCCTTTGAGTGTAAACTTTCTTATTGGAACGACATCTATCGGAACCCTGTGGTCGATCATACGATCATACGTCGCTCTTGTTATCGCCGAAATTTGTGCACATGTATTGACCAACGCGTCGATCTCCAGGTCGCATCTTCATCGTCATCATCGGCATCGCAGCTCTCCTCACACCTGCGTAACGCCGCTGCTCCGCTTCCATCTCCTCGTCAAGCTCGTTCGTCAGATCTTTAAGTTTGAGTATATTAATACGTCCGTCCGCGCTCGGCTCCCCTTCAGTTCGCCGTTTCGTGTGGTTTCGCGCTCCTCCTCGTTTGTTTGGCCGCCGCTTGCCTCGGCGTCTCTCGCGCTTGGTCTGTGCTCCGTGTCGTCGTAATTTCGCTCTCTTCTCGACTGCTTTATCGAATCTTCTGTTTGTGTAGCCATATCTCATCTTCGTTGCTGTGGTTTCTCGTGTCCGTATCTCACGAATCCACGCCTATCGAACCATGATGATCGTCACGTCGAAAATCTCTTCCGCTCCGTCGGTCATATTTCGTATCGTACGCTGCTCTCGACGATCTCCATCCTTCGCGCTCGTTATCGGCATTTTTCCTTCCGCCTTCGGTCAACGCTCGGTTCTCCATTACGTTCCAACGTCATCGTCGCTGTTCCCATCTCTCACGCTCATTTCTCGTCTGTGCGTTACCGTTGCTCAAGTACGCCGGTGATTTTGGCGAGTGTGGAAATATTTTTTCATTTTGTTTTTTCATTGTCTTCGTCGGTATCGTCGTTATTTCGCGTTCTCGCGCTTCCTCCGCTCGCGATTTACGCGACTGACTTCTCTCCAACTCGATGGAATTTAGCAGCTTCGTGAGATCCTTCAGATTGTTCTCTTCCGTAGTGATCTCGTGTGCTATCTCCACAGGAAAATGACTCTTCACCGCACGTATAATCTCGTGCTCGTTCATTGGCGAGGACAAGAGTCTTGCTTGTCACGCGTATTCCAACGCGTACTCCGCCATCATGCCGCCTCTCTCCGGTCTGTATCTGCCGGTGTAGATGCTCTGTTGAAAACGTACCTGCTCGTCATCTTCCCAGTAGTGGTCTAGAAACATCTCCCGTGCTTCTGCGTACGTTTCCGACTTCTGCAGCTCGTACCTGGTACCACACGGCTGCGCTTTCACGCATCGTACCTCCAAAGTAATGCAGTCTGTCCTGCTCCACTACGCCCTCGTAGTCAGTGATTCGTTCGAAACGATTGATGAATCTCATAAAATTCTGCGCGTCCGCGCGCCCAGTAAATCTCATCTCCTCAAATGGGTTCCTTAGCCATCCGTCTCGTGATAATCTGACTGTCATTTTGTCGGCGTGGTCGTCATTCCGTCTTCGCTCCCCTTCATTTCGGTCACTCGAAACATACATCTTCTCCGCCTTGAATTCGTCGCAATTCGCCTTGTCGCTCCTCGGTCTTACATACAACTCTCCTGTCGCATTTAGCCGTTCTTCGCACCATTGCGACCTCTCCGTGACGATCCCTCTTTCCATGGCTCTTTCCATGGCTCTCGTAACTTTTTGGCTACGAAGATCCATTCTGCGGTCCCGCTATAGTAGATGGCGCTACTAACGCTGATACATGTTTTATGAATGGAGTTTACGGACTCTGGATAATCGTCAAAATGTCGGCTCGCGCCGTGTCAATGGAACAAAGGATAAAGCGCGCTTCGTCGTCCGCACGTTTCGCTCTCACTCGCTACTTCGGTGCGCTTCGTGTTACGCTCGAGTTTTTCGCATCGCATCTCGCTCCTTCCTCGTGTAACTCATCACTCTCTTATTCAAGCAAAAATACAATATCCCATTGGCAATTCGCTCTTCGGTTATTGCACCGGTACACATATATATATCAGTAACCGCTATATCATTAGATTCGCGTATCGCGTCACACAGTCTTACGTTTCACCATTTCTTTATTACAACAGAGTCTCTATATTTTCTTTATTACAACGGGGTCTCTATATATATTCACAGTTATTCCGCACTTGTGTGCATCGCACACAATTCGCTTCTCTCGCGATATCGTGACAATTTTGTATTCGCGTTACAGTCTCTGTATTACCTTCGCAACTCGCTCGTTACCTGTGCCGTCCTACCTATTCCATCTCGATGTTTCATCCACGAGAAACCTTCTTTTTCCCTCGTGTCCAGATCGAGACTCCTTTTTACCTCCCTTGATGTGCGTACGCGAGGCGCTCACACATTTGCGCGCCTGCGCACAGCACGCTATGCTTCTTGATATCGTTTCGCTCGGGTATTTAGCAAATTATTTGTTCGCGATATTATCAATCGTCGATTAATTTGCTAAATTGCATCGCCCTATCTATTACAACTATTTATTGCATCGCACGGAAATCATTATCTTTCATATTACAATGATCATGATTCATTTATGACTCACCAGACATACTTATGCGTTCGCTACAATCTTACTCTCTTGCTCGTGGCTACATCGCTCTCTCTCTCATACACGCGATACCTTCACGCGGTCTCGATTGTTTACCCGGCACATTCCATCGCGTATTCGATATTAATTTCTCTCTCCATCTTACTTTATCTTTCAGGTATTTCAATCGCCCTTTCCCTTTCAGCTGATCGTTGCCATTCCAGATAAGTAATATCATTTTATCTGCTTATCCTCGCGTACTTTATAACTATCTATCAGATTCTAATTCTTTTCTCCTTTATTTTCAGGTACATGGACATCGTTGGACAAACTGTCGCTGCCGCTTTCCGTCCGGTAAGTATAACCATGATATAAAGACAAGGGTGCTCATCCGGTGGACGAATTTGGAAAGTCTTTGCGCATCAACCAGCTACGTCACATTCGTGCAATCTCGGTTACACTTCGCATCACTTCGGCTGGCTAAAATATGGCTACACGCGACATTGTGGAAATTCTGTTTTCTCGCGAAAACTGTTAGTTATTGTTTAAATTAAAATTTTGGCTGCAATAAGTGTAAGGGTGCAAAAATAGTTACCGAAAGGATGCATAGTTACCGAAAGATGAAAAATAGCTACCATAATTTACTTCACTTTTAACCATTTAAATTTGCCGCATAATGATGACGTAGCTGGGTGACAATTCTCATTGGTTATCTGGAACTATCATGCGCGTGAGCATACCCTTGTTTTTATATCATGAGTAAAACCAGGGCCTCTTCAAACTGGCCGTACCAGCGTTAGTGGCCCCTCTATCCGTGTTCCCCATGTAAATGTACTAAATGCATGGATGCATGAGTACGTGTCGGTAAAAAAAGTCGGTTTTTAGAGCTTGAGTTTATTATATTTTTGTTTATTATATTAATAAAACCATTGTATAATATATATACACCTAATTTTTCATAAAGCTTGCAAAAAAAATTTGGCGTTAATTTCATATATATATGTATATATATATATATGCAACAATGGACGCCATATTGCGTCATTTTGCTATTTAGTTCTGGTTTTACGGGGGAACACGCCCAGGCGACGCCACAAACGCTGGTCACCCAAATCATAGGGGCAGTTTGGAGGCTCTGAGGGTGATGTCCCATGATACGGAAATTACACCGGAACGGAACAGTGAGACCAATCAGATCTCTGCAATCATTACTCTACTTTTCTTTCTGCGATTGTGATTGGTCTCACTGTTCCGTTCCGGTGTAATTTCCGTATCATGGGACAGCACCCTGAGTATAACTCTACATCCCTATATACAGGGTGTTATTAATCAAGTGAATCAGCTATCAAGGACAGGTAGAGTATACCGAACTGAGTCGAAAAGTCTTATACCATTTTTCAGTTGACGCAATATTTAACGAGATATTAGACCTTAAATATAACCAAATAAGCGCGTTCGTCCGGTCCTCGGCAACTCCACCAGCGCATAGTCCTAATGGACAATTTCATATAATTAGCGTTAAGTTAGTATTAAGTTGCGGCCGCATAATAGCACAAAACGCGATAAGTATTAGTTTATTAAGGTCAGTTGACTGTGTAATCAATTAATTATTTTTTTTTTGTATACTCAGAGAAGCCGAATGATTTGTTGATTTATTTAGCATCGCGCAAAAATACCGGCTGCATAATGGCCGAAGGGCGAGGAAGCCAGTTAACGTTAATCGATAAGGAAGTTTCATTATTATAATTAAGTTTTCTTTGATGATTACCGACCGTCGGTAAAGGCGGGATAAATATTATGTTCAGGCCCCGCACATAGGGGGCGTCCCCAGATTGGGAGTTATAGAATCACTATAAGAGAATTGTGTCAATCTTGTATAAATTTTCATTGGCTTTGAAGTAAAATGGCGGAACCAATCATCGATGCTGTTATATCCCCACTTTTGAGTAATGCGAACGCGGTGGTTTAGATTTTAGAAGTTGTAAGAGTAGAATTTACGTTAAATTATATAATATTGACAAGTAGACAAGGTTAGAATGTCACTTTCGACCACATAATATCTGTATCTTTTATATATTTTTAATTCGAAAGCTTTATAATAATGTATAGACTTACTTATAATTTTGATATTGTAAGAGTGGATCGAGAAAAATATCTGGACTCCACCGGTGCCGGGACTTAAACCGAGACCTCGTTGCCGTTCATATTAGCAAGCTTTCGTCTCGCCTGCCACCATGATTTTACGCTCTTCGTAGTATAAAGTCTAGCGTCCCTTTCTGCCAGAGTCCCAATTAGACCATGATGGAAATATACAATGTGAACCATTCCGGTGGATGCGCAGTCGTTCAAAAGTAGTGGGGGAGCAATGAACCAATCAGCTTTTACCCAAGTGCAAAATTCAGTATGGCCAACTGGTCGACACTTGAGTGTGTCGCGTGCTGTTATCATATGTAGAAGTGTCAATAAAGTGTCAATATGCCAAATTGTTTCGTTTATGCATGTTATTTTTATTAATATTTTATATTCATATTTTGTATTTATTTTATATTTTATATTTAATATATTTAATTTTCCATGCATTGTGTTTTAATTTCCAATTAATAATTTGTACACTTTAAGGTACGCGCGTCTCCGCTTGGGTAGCAACTGATTGGTCGAAACTTTAAGCCACACCCTCAATATCTCCATTATGTGCAATGGTTCACCTTATATATTTCCACCATGAATTAGACACCATTTTACTTCAGATTGACACAACTCTCTTATAGGGACTCTAGAGAGTTAATTTTTGTTTATTATTTAGTTAGGGTAGTCTTACCCGCGAGAAAAGTTTATTTTGTTATACCGAGTTCATAGTCGGTATACCTTATGGGTTTACATTCGGACGCATGCAAACCAAAGCGCAAATCGATGGGACTACGGGGGCCCATAATAAATATGTTTTTCTTGGCGTGCTCGCAAACGCCATGTTCGATTTAATTGATACTTGGTATACCTTATGGTTCTACATTCGTACGCATGAATACCAAGGCACAAGTCTGTAGGACTACGGGGGCCCATAATAATCGCAAACGCCATGTTCGATTTAATTGATACTTGGTATAGCTTATGGTTCTACATTCGTATGCATGTATACCAAAGCACAAGTCTGTGGGGCTACGGGAACCCATAATAAATGTGTTTTTTCAGGCGTTCTCGCAAACGCCATGTTCATTTAATTGATACTTTGTATACCTTATGGTTTTATATTCGTACACACGTGTACCAAAGCACAAGTTGAGGGCTATGGGAGACCATAGTAAATAATATTTTTTAAGTCTAGCTCAGCGATAAGTGATTCAAATTAAATAAAACTTTGTATAAACTACCTACGGATGGTACAAAACAAAATGTATATGTGATAATTAAGATTGTATAATTAGTTTATCTAATTTTAATAAATTTAAAATAAGCTTGTGTGCGTGAATGTGCATGACCACGCATACATACCAGCGAGGCGCATGGCGCAGGCGCGACTATAGAGCCGGTCCGCCGTGCGATCGAGAGAGTTCCCCTCGAACGCGCGAAGTAGTTAGACGTATTGAAAACCGCTCGTGGAAAATCGGGAGATACGTTGGCGCGAACATACCTTGCAAAAATCCGGTGATCGTTGGATCGACAATCTGCGCGTAAGGCGGAGGAATTTCGCGAGGCTGCGTGAGAATCGGATATTCTCGAAGGCGTTGACTTACAATTAGTGAATAAGAATTGTTCTCAAACAATGTACTGAAAATTTGACTGTTATTTGTTTTATAATAAATTAGTTGTTTTGTTTATCATTGGAATTAATTATTCAAAAAATCACGACCTACGCGACCACAAATCCTTCGTTCTTCGGGGTCAAAAAACGTGGCAACCAAAGCAGAAACATTCTGGAGACGTGGACCGAGACCGTCGGGATCGACTCGTTCGGTCACAATATGACAGGGATTTCATACTGTTTCCTGATACTAAATAGCGCAGTGTAATTTGGAACCAAGTTTCAGGTGAAATAGGAACGCGAATAAAATATTATTTAGTAATAGTTAGTCCATTACTATTATGCTAATAATGCTTTAAATATTTGAGATGGCATTCTAAAGTAATCTACATATTTTTCTGTATCTTCGGCCAACAATTCCTTAATGAGATTATATCGTTTACTCCTTAATGCAATCTTCATTCAGCACTAAATATAGGTCGCACCCAAAATTATCGTTGTTTTCTTTCATTTTTAATTACAATGTCGTACAAAATACATAATTTTGCAATTTTGTGGCTATCGTCTGCTTTTGAAGTGTGCACATACATTGATTTAAAAACTGCATTTCGATCTGCAGGAGTTTAGTTTCCTGTGTTCCATGGAGCGAAACTTGCGGATACGCACTCAATGCAAGCCAATGACAAACGTTATTCTGGTAAATCTAATGAAAGTACTGGAAGAGTCTTGTGATTTGTCAATGCTAATTGCGCATTCCGGAAATTCCGCTCCATGGGACATAGGAAAATACATTTTAGCGGAACGAAATCAGTGGAATGAAGCCACGACCAATCACGAATATTCTGCCTATTCCGTATTGCGCCAATTCTGCACAATGGAACGACACCTTCACGTATATTATAGAGGAATGCGCGCAGAAATACATCCAATCCCTGAAAGGAATATGTTCAACAGAATGAATAGCGGACATTATATCCTTCTGAGATGAGAAAATAACAATATCATCTGCTAATTGAAGAAGTTCAGTATATTTTTGATATATATTCAGTATATTTTCAGTATATATTTGAAAGAAGTCAGAGGCATAGAGATATAACCCTGAAATGAGATTATAGATGAAAGACAGAAGGAGGGGGAGGGGGGGGAATCTAATTCGAGAAGATCCTGGATAAGAATATGCGGTAAAACATTATCGAAGGCCGATTTAATATCTACAAATACAGCCACCGTTATTTGTTTAGCCAGAAAGCCCGCATGAATGCTAGCGACAAGCGCTGTGAGATTGGCTGCGTTCAGCAAACTCAACAGTTTTGCAACAGTTTTATGATTCGTCTCGCTGATTGGATTATAATTTTAGATCTAAAGGAATAGTCCTATCTCAGCAAAGAATCATAAAACAGTTGTAAAACTGTTGAGTCTGCTGAACGCGACCATTGTCTTGACAAGAACGGAATTTCCGGAAACCAAGGCCGGTATTCATAGTCCGCTCAAATCAGCACTTAAGACCGTCTTGGAGAAGAACGCCTTATTCAATCAAGATCATCTCAATAGTAGTAGATTTCATAATCACGAATTAAGATGATCTTGGCGAAGAAGTTTTTACCTAAGTAATTCTTATTTGTTTCAAGTTCGCCTTCGCGAAGATATACTTAAGATCGTGCTTATTTGTGAATCGGCTATTTCCGTGATATTTCTATTAGTTCCTCCAATAGGAATACTACATTTTAAAAAGAAAGCTTAACGTCAAGGCTTAACGTCGTATTCCTTTCACACAATGGTGTTGATGGATCTTGTAAATCTTGAAATTCAAGATATTAATTTTTTTAATGCTGAAACAGAAGAAGAATACAAAGAAATACTGGGTCCTTTCCATTTGTTGACACAAGTCGACGCAAGTATCGTTCTATTTTTCTTGACATTTAGAGATTGACAAAGATAGAACAACACTTGTGTCATCAAATGGAAAGCGCCATTACTACGTGCACCAAAGCTACACATTTGGTGAAGCACCAAATCCATTTAAATTTTTTAATAAAAATGAATTTAAAAGATTTAGATTTTCCAAGAATTTTGATATGTTTGGCATTTTACCATTAGTGGAGGAAGGACTGGCAAAAATTAATAACCGTGGATTACCTATAACTCCTGTCTTACAGTTATTGATCTGTTTAAGGTTCTATGTAACAGCACGTTTTCAGGTTAATTCATTATACATACAATATAATTATATATACAAATAAAAAAATTGCAAACAAAAAAATTACAAATATAAAAATTTTGCGGCTCGTTCTGAGAGATGTGACAAAAATTTCACAGAAGAAGAAGTCGACAATATGTATAAATGATGAAGTTCCTCAGGCTCATTGGCAACCTGAAGACGGCCTTATCATGCGAAATATTCTAATTGAAAGACTTTTTAGACTAATCGCTATACTGTAAAAAGATCTCTCTCTCTCTCTCTCTCTCTCTCTCTCTCTCTCTCTCTCTC
>NW_017280508.1:67794-96254 GCF_001594065.2 Cyphomyrmex costatus | reverse complement strand
TATAAATATATATATACATATATATATATATATATACAGGATGTTCCCGAGTTAAATGCAAAATTTGAAATACGTATTTAGGACCTCAAAACAAAGAAAAATTTCCTCTGGAAGAATTCTCGCAAACGCTTTGTTCGAGAGATATTGACTTATTAAGTTACTTAACTGTAGGAATATTTTAATATCGAAATGTCGCTTATAATTAATAGTCCAGACGCTGACAACACTTCTGTATGCATTGAAAGGTCCATTCGAAAACCTGAATGATTCTTATAGATTTTGACCTCCTGAATACGAATCTGTCAGGTGTTTTTCGAAAAAACCCATAGGTTAATTGTTATAAACAATTTAATTGTTTAAATCGCTATATCTCGGAAACGATTAGAGATGGGGCAAAAATTCCTAATTAAAAAATGTTCCACTACTTATTTTAAATAAAAAAGATTCTTACTAATTTTTCCGTATATCCTATATTTATTGAGATATTTGCCATTAACTAATTCACGCATCGACAAGCGCGCGAGGCCGCTGCTGCAAGGCAATCAGAGGCTACATTTTTAACGTAATTTTATAAAAACTAACTCGACACCATCATTTCTTACGTAAAATTTGATGCTCTTTCACATGGCATTCTTAGAATTACAGAAAAAAGTCATGCAACAAAGTTACAGGTGGTTTTTTAACGAAAATCGTCAAATTTTCTTCGTTTTTTCATTTTTAAAGCTTGTTTTTGTTGACTTAGTTTGATCAATGAACTTCAATAGCATAAAGTTATTGTATCATAAATCCAGAAGTTCAAGAGGGGCCATGTTTCATTTCAAAATTCAAGATGGCGTCTTCAAAAATGGCGGTCGAAACCTGAAAATCGAAAAGTTGAATGCATATTTGCGAGCTGTCTATTCGAAAACTCGAGTGGTTCTTGTAGATTTTGACCTCCTGTATACGAATCCATCGGGTATTATTCGAAAAAACCCATAGGTTAATTGTTATAAACAATTGAATTGTTTAAATCGTTGCAAAATAGTTCCGCTAATTATTTTAAATAAAAAATGTTCTTACTAATTTTTCCGTACATCCTTTTTTTATTGTCTTATAAACGATTTTAACAATTATTATAAAACATGGATGTGACAATTTTATAAGAAAGTTAAAAAGATTACAATAGGATTTTATTTTCCCAAAAAAGTTGTGAATCGAGAGTGAAGAAATAACTGAGATATCCATTTGTTAATTAACATTTTTTTATAAACAAATTATATGTTGATTGTAAATACTTACTTTTTAGCGGCTGTCAAGAGGCACATATAAAAAAAAGTTTATCATTATATATACTGGTTCCCGAGGTATTTCATATTTTGTCATTTAACGAAATAATTTACAAAGATTTTTCCGGTTAGGCATCTTTTATAGGTTTGTTTTTTAGTCGTGACGACGTGCATTTTAAAAAAAAGTTGATGTAATTTTGTCCATTGTAACCCGAGTTATTGCTTATTTTATTTATTCGAATGTTGTACGTGTTGATTTTCTTAGCCGCTTACTTCAAACCGTTTTCACACATTTTTTCACACACACAATTTTTCACATATTTTTTTCACCGTTTGGAATCCTTTTAGAGGGCGGCAAAAAGATAATATATGCTGATTCGTCAATTATTAAAATTTATCAGAATACACACTGTGAATATAGTATTTAAGATTTAAGAAATCATAATTTATTGCGCACATATTTCCGTGGAGTTTAGTAAATTTATTCCGATAATTGTAATTAAATATATAAAAATTAGTTTATCCCGATTTTGAAAATGTTTTCTCGGGAGCCGGCGCGCCGGCGCGGAGAACCACGGTCGTATTCGACCAAAAAAACGGAAATGACAAAGCCCGCGCTAAAAATACATTGCGCGCGCATCAGTGGCACGCCCTCTTTTGTCACTTCCATTGTATACAAACAAAGGACTGCAGTGATTCTCCGTGGCAACCGTCATGTCATCTTATTTGAGGTGATTTTCTATGTAAATTGAAATAATGGATCGAAGCGGAGTTAGTTTAACGCGAAAATATATTACTAAGCATACCAATATTTGTATTATTTGCCAAAAAAGTACAAATGTGTTAATCAGTAACGAGAGAGGTCGGGAAAAAATCCGATGGGCAGCAAATCTTCGACAAGACGACGTTTTTCAAAGACTGCAAGGAGTAGTTGAAGGTAAGTCAGTGTAACAACGCCTTATTTGTTGAAAACGTTTATGCTACGATATTAGGACAATGGATAATTAGGCGACTGGGAATAAGTTGTATTACCTTTGAGATTAGGATACAGCCCAACCTCCAGATCATACGTAGACTGTCAACAATGTGACTTTTAAAACTTATACCCACTAAACTCGTTTCGTTATGCAAATTGTAAGTATTTTTCAATAAACGAAAATGCTTTATTCAGCATGTGCATCGCGAATGACTTCTTGCAAAGTTTTCAGTAGGTGAATGGTTTTGATGTGTGAAATGACATTTCAGGTTATGAGGTTTTAGAGTGTTTCAGATACAACAAACATACTTCAAGTTCATTTGCTACAAAGAAATAGTTATATGCGTGTAAATTAAAGAAAAAAACTTATTGTCTACACTTATTCAATTGTATGCTTTCTTGAAATTCAAATATTTGACTGGTCCGGTGTAAAAATGTAACTGATCATAGAAAAGATATTAAAACAATATTAAATAATGTACCTGTGAGGTTTTATTAATAGTTTACTCGAACGGGAAAAAATGAATAATTTATAAATTACAAATTATTTTATTAATTGTAATTTTTTTCAATGTTCACATGCCTTTGAACTACTACATCATAATTTTTTATAAAACATGGGTCATTAAAATTTACAAACTGTTTGAAACTTCATGTCACAGAGGTTTTAAGTAATCCATAGTATCTCGAGTTATTCACCAATTCTAGATGACCAATAGATTTTTTACACAGTTTATCTTTTTATATTTGCTATTTTATTTATTAACTACCATGTGTGCGCGTGACATAAATTTAAAAAATACAAGTTTTGCATGCAATATAGTGAAACATTGGTTCTCACAATTGTTCCTGCTTTTCGTTTGTTGTTAATTTTAATACATACCGTAATATTCTGATATATAAAATACATTACTATAAATTTTAGATATATAAGTTTTAGAGTGTTTCAGATACAACAAACATACTTCAAGTTCATTTGCTACAAAGAAATAGTTATATGCGTGTAAATTAAAGAAAAAAACTTATTGTCTACACTTATTCAATTGTATGCTTTCTTGAAATTCAAATATTTGACTGGTCCGGTGTAAAAATGTAACTGATCATAGAAAAGATATTAAAACAATATTAAATAATGTACCTGTGAGGTTTTATTAATAGTTTACTCGAACGGGAAAAAATGAATAATTTATAAATTACAAATTATTTTATTAATTGTAATTTTTTTCAATGTTCACATGCCTTTGAACTACTACATCATAATTTTTTATAAAACATGGGTCATTAAAATTTACAAACTGTTTGAAACTTCATGTCACAGAGGTTTTAAGTAATCCATAGTATCTCGAGTTATTCACCAATTCTAGATGACCAATAGATTTTTTACACAGTTTATCTTTTTATATTTGCTATTTTATTTATTAACTACCATGTGTGCGCGTGACATAAATTTAAAAAATACAAGTTTTGCATGCAATATAGTGAAACATTGGTTCTCACAATTGTTCCTGCTTTTCGTTTGTTGTTAATTTTAATACATACCGTAATATTCTGATATATAAAATACATTACTATAAATTTTAGATATATAAGTTTTAGAGTGTTTCAGATACAACAAACATACTTCAAGTTCATTTGCTACAAAGAAATAGTTATATGCGTGTAAATTAAAGAAAAAAACTTATTGTCTACACTTATTCAATTGTATGCTTTCTTGAAATTCAAATATTTGACTGGTCCGGTGTAAAAATGTAACTGATCATAGAAAAAATATTAAAACAATATTAAATAATGTACCTGTGAGGTTTTATTAATAGTTTACTCGAACGGGAAAAAATGAATAATTTATAAATTACAAATTATTTTATTAATTGTAATTTTTTTCAATATTCACATGCCTTTGAACTACTACATCATAATTTTTTATAAGACATGGGTCATTAAAATTTACAAACTGTTTGAAGCTTCATGTCACAGAGGTTTTAAGTAATCCATAGTATCTCGAGTTATTCACCAATTCTAGATGACCAATAGATTTTTTACACAGTTTATCTTTTTATATTTCCTATTTTATTTATTAATAGTTTACTCGAACGGGAAAAAATGAATAATTTATAAATTACAAATTATTTTATTAATTGTAATTTTTTTCAATATTCACATGCCTTTGAACTACTACATCATAATTTGTGACTAACACTACCATGTGTGCGCGTGACATAAATTTAAAAAATACAAGTTTTGCATGCAATATAGTGAAACATTGGTTCTCACAATTGTTCCTGCTTTTCGTTTGTTGTTAATTTTAATACATACTGTAATATTCTGATATATAAAATACATTACTATAAATTTTGTATAGGTGAGTTTTCATATCACATGACAAATGATTGCTATAAATCATGTACATCAAAAACAAATGTAGATCGAGTTGTTCGAAAGGAAAGTAACACAGTGCAAGAAAATGAAAATAATGGCAATATTGCTCAGTCAAGTAGTTTTTTTCAGTATCATACTCGATCACAAAGAACTCCACAGATTGAACTTCGTAAAGAAAAAGCTGATTTATTAAAAGTTAGTTGCATCATCTGCGGTAAAATATGTGCAGGCCAAATCACAAAAAAATTCTGCATTTCTACAAAAGACAGAGGGCAAAGGTTGTTTGATGCTGCAAATTATATACGCGAAGAAGTTTTTTTACGTTCAGTGAATTTAAATTTACTTTCTATCGATGATATTGTTAAGGCTCGACTTTGTTATCACTCTAAATGTTCTTACGAACGAGACTATGAACGCAAAAATTCTGCATCGAAAAACGGTGTTGTAAATAGTGTGGACAGTAATCATGAAAGTTCAAAAGATAGCGAAGTTGAAGATGATAAATGTTACAATGCAATGCTAACGCAAATAAAAATTATTGAATCAAAATTAAGAAGCGGAGTGGCATTCATTGTGAGTGATATTCGACAGGAAGTGAACGAAAGACTGAAACCTCATAAAATAACGGTAGATAATTGTTATGTGAAAACATGCTTGGTGAATTATTTTGGTGATGCAATAACATTTTGTAATCCGAAGGAAGCCAATAAGTCTGAATTATTTTTTTCTTCTGCATTAACCCAACAAGAAATGGCGGATAAAATTCGATCAATTTCAGTTATTACAGAATTTACAACAGCTATTCAAAATGAATTTAATGATATTGATTTTGAAATCGATGATAAAAATTGCGATGCGAATGACTTAAAACAATCATGGGCTGGAATAAAAATTCCCGAGACAACGAAAAAATTTTTTTCTATGCTTTTCAATGTCGACGAATCTTGTTTAGATAGTACAATAGATGAAACCGATATTATGGATACAAATTATACGAGCGCACAGATGTTAAAAGTTTTAAAAATTAAATCACTTTTTCAGATAATGTATTATATATTTAATAACGGAAAGAAAAGAACACCACTCCATGTCATGACAGGATTATCAGTTCATAATTCGTGTAAAAGTAAATCCGTAGTCACCACTTTAAACAGAACCGGTCTATTCATATCATATGATGAAGTTCAACGTTATCGAACTGGTTTAGCTTTGCGAGCAGTAAAAAATTCAGAAACAGGTATACCACTACCAAGACATTTTAATCGAAAAATGTTTACGACCGCCGCGTTTGACAATTTCGATCACGAAGAAGCAACACTATCGGGATTAAATGGTACACACGATACGGTTGCAGTTTTGTTCCAAAATCATAATCCACAGGCCAATGACAGTCCTCTGACCGCAATTGTTGTATCCCATCCGTTGAAATCAATCATGCAGACAGGACATTCGATGAGCCATTAAAATGCCAAGTTATAAAAGATTTTATTAAATCTTCTGCTGCAATTTCTTTGCCAGAAAATCATACGGTTACAAGTAATCCAACAGTTGCACCAAACGATTACAAGTGCAGTATAAATCCAATTGATATGGCATAGTTTTTATCAAGAATGGACTTGCAGAATAATGTTTTAAATACTGATAGCATACAGGAACAAATAATACCACCATGGTCAGCGTTTAATTCCATCATGCACGAAGATAATAGACCAAAACAAATTGTAGGTTTTTTACCAATTTTGCCGCATCCAGTGACAGAATATGACACAGTGTATACTGCATTATGTAATTTCAAAGATGTTCTCCAGCAACTTGACCAGAATTTCCTGCCAGTTGCATGCGATGAAGGAGTTTATAAAATAGCGCGACACATTCAGCTGCTTCGACGAGATGAATTTAAATTCATAAAATTATTTATGGGAAGTTTTCATACGGCCAAAGTCGTTTTTAGTTGCATCGGACGATATTTGAAAGGTAGTGGCATTGAAAATATTTTAATTGAGAATGGGTTATTTGGAATTTACGTCACAGAATAAGTTCTCAATGGAACGCACTACGTTAGGTCGGTGAAGGCAATGGACATGATAGCGGAAGCTTTGAGACGACTGCAACTACAAGCATTTTTTTCACAGGAAAATATAGACAAATACAATAATGAAATTGTAACTATAGATGCTTTGAAGGTCGCTCTGGCTGAAAAAAGCTTTGAAGAATGTAAAATGTTGCTACATCAATTTTGTAATTCTTGTAGTGAATTTATCGAAGATTTCAATCAATTCATCGAAAGTCATGGAAGCTCTAAACTATTCAAATATTGGAATAATGTGCTCGTATTAATTTCTTTCGCGAAAGATCTGATTCGTGCTGACAGAGAAGGGAACTGGAATGCATGTTTCGACATTAAAAAAACTGCAACCATTATTGCAAGTAATGGATAGAATAAATTATGCTAGGTGGAGCTCCATATATTTGGATGATATGATGAGATTAGAGAACGAAGCGCCCGAAGTTTTTACTGAATTTATGAAAGGAAGGTTCACTGTTAAACAATCGTGTGTTTCATTCACATCGGTAGGAACAGATCAGGCATTGGAGCAAACGATTAATCGAGCATCAAAAGGCACATCGGGAATCATCGGTTCGACAAAAAAGAAAAATTTCGTTGCTTCGTGGAATTTAATCTTTCATGAAATGTTAGATATTGAAAATCTCTATAAAAATATTACGCATTTACACGACGATAACCCGGAGCTCAAGGTTCACCATGACTTTACGACTTCGAAAATTGAAGAGACCGAAAAATCTGTACATAAAATAGTTGAGTACTTAAAGAACCATACGAATCCATTCATGGCTGGTGATCAACCGTTACGAAATATTGTGACTGGCGAACTTGTAGACGAAAATATTTCGGATGCACTGTTGAATGTGTTTGAAACAGGGTGTCAAAAATGGGATCAGTTTTGGCAAGAACGATTCGTAACTAAAACTGTGCCTCTGTCAGCTGTTATTCACAAATCTAATCTTCCAACTTTTAAGGCGATAACGAAAAAGAAACAATCAAGTAAAGTTCAAAAACCCAGCAAGGAGTATCAACGAATTATTGAATTAGCACGCGAAATAAACTACAGTATTAGAGACTTGTTATGTTATGAACTGCAAAACGAAAATTTCTTATTTGATGATGAGGGAAATATGAGGGGATATGAGGGGAATGTGTGTGTGTGTGTGCGTGCGTGCGTGCGTGCGTGCGTGCGTGCGTGCGTGCGTGCGTGCGTGCGTGCGTGCGTGCGTGCGTGCGTGCGTGCGTGCGTGCGTGCGTGCGTGCGTGCGTGCGAGTGAAATATCAAGTAATAGATTCATAATCATTATATAACAAATGGAACACACACACACACACACACACACACACGGGCGGGTGCAAGGGGGCGGCCTTCGGCCTTCGGCCTCCGGCCACCCCCCCGCACCCACACCGTCGTCAGAGATCTATATACCTACACACAAACATTTACACATGGAATGCACGGTCGCTAGCCTCCCCGTGGCGCATTCTGGGTACGTTTTCGTAGCTAATAGTGACATTAATTCGATTTGGTCATTCTTATGCTCATCCACTTTCATCGCTGTTTTATGTGCTTCCTTTTGCGATTACGAAAAAAATGCATAGAACTTTTTTTATAGAGAATTATATGCTCTACATTTTTTGTTTGATACATTTTTTTGTCACATTCGTACTTTTCAAGATAAATACAAAAAAATCAGAAAAAATCTGTTTTTCAGCGAGTTTTTCAAGATAGCGGCTTCAATGTGTCCGACCGCCAAATTTTATTATCATATTCGTAATCAGGAGGCAAAAATACATCGGAAACACATAGTTACGATTTTTTTTCGAGGGAAGTAGTCTTTCCGAAGGTTTACCAAATTTGTAAATAGTCAATAATTACATTATTTATTACAAATGAAAGCAAACTTAAAACTTTATGACAAAAACCATTACAAAAACCGCCACTGTATTAACAAAATAGTAATGTTAACTTTTAATTATTTTAGTATTATGAATTTATGTAACGACAGTTTAACTTTTATGTAGATATATTGCTGTATCATTGAAAATGACACGATCGATGTCGAAACTTGTTTGATTTTGTTTTATTGTATCATCATATGAATTAAATTAATGTGTTAGATAAAATTGGCTCTACGCCCTATTTGCATTTTTATATTGTTTTATACATATAGAGTCTTCTTATTAATTTTTTTAATTTTTATTCACGCGGGCGAAATTATGCGTTATAACCATACACAAATTAATTTTACATTTTCTTATATTCGTAATCAATTTGGATACAATGTTTGTCAAATTTTGAAAGAATTATGTAACTTAGTCAAGCTAAGTATAAATATTAGAACACGTATACGATTTTTAAATAACTGTCTTAATTATAATATTGTACCAACACATTTAAAAAGTTTTACTAATGTTAATAATTTATCATTGTATAATAATAGCTCTTACACTATATTAAATAGGATACAACTAAAAAATGTTAAAGCTATTTTGCAACTTGAACTAAAAGATTCATATAAGCATTTATTTTTTACTAGAATGAATATTTTTAATATGTCTTTCAAAATTTATAATATGTTGCCAGCTTCTATGTATTGTGAATTTTTTAAATATTTAGATTTTATTAATAGTTCGAACTTTTATTCACAGACTAAAAGAATTGATAGAAAATTATATTGGGTAAAAAAGAAGGATTCAATAATTAAAAAATCTCACATTAAACCTATCTCCTATTCAGTTGACATTAATGAACTTGGAAATAATGTTATTAAAGAAGTTGTTGAGAGTGATACTTGTCTCTCCTTGGAAAAGATACATATTTCGGCGGACAAATTTGGGGAATCCATTCCATTAAACTCAATAAACAATAAATGGTTTATTAATCTAAGCAATATAGACATACCGGTTGATGTCCAATATTTATTGCAGTTGGGGGAAAGGTTTGGCCTTCCTACTAATAAAAATAATTTTGAATACACTTTTATTGAGTTTGTTAAGAATATTGAAAGTAATATTAATGGTCGACCTGAGAACATAGTCAATTTTGTCAGGAATAACACTGTTCCAATTTTAGAAAGATTCCACAATGAGTTTCCACGAATTGATTCAAATAGTAAAATGATTTTTAATTGGATTAAATCTACAAAAAAGTTTTCTAAAGATCATCCTGAAGTATTTTTTTCCAAGGCAGACAAAGGCAATGTTACTGTTGTATTGAATAGAGATGATTACATTAATAGGGTAGAGTTGATGCTCTCAGATGTTAATACATATGAATTGATAAAAAAAGATCCTACTAAGAGACTTACCACTGATTTAAAAAATATTATAGTTAGATGGAAAAATAATGGTTACATTGATGATTTTACTTACAAGAAGTTACTCACTACTGACGGTAATATCCCAAGGGCATATGGGATGACTAAGATTCATAAAGTTAATTATCCTATGAGGATTATTGTTTCTTCGATTAATAGTCCGTTATATTATTTGTCATTATTTTTACACAATATTATTAATGGTTCCATAGGTCAAGCACCAAGTTTTATAAAAAATAGTAGTGATTTGATTAATAAAATAAAAAATGTTAAACTTGAAGCTAATTCTTCATTGGTTTCACTTGATGTTGTTTCCCTTTTTACTAATATACCTTTAGATTTGGCAACTGATAGCATTGTCAGAAGATGGGATCTAATATCGAAAAAAACGAAAATTCCACTCGAAGAATTTATTATTGCTTTTAAATTAATACTTAATTCTACTTTCTTCATGTTTAACGATAAATATTATAAACAAATATATGGTGCACCTATGGGATCTCCACTATCGCCTGTCGTAGCTAATATTGTTATGCAGGATTTTGAGGAAGTGGCAATTGGATTATTACCATTCCATCCGTTGTTTTATTACCGTTACGTTGATGACATTATTTTGGTGGTTCCAACTGAGAGCATCAATGATACTTTAGATATTTTTAATTCTTTACATAACAGATTAAAATTCACTATAGAAGTGGGCAATGAAGGAGAGATAAGTTTTTTAGACACGAAGATTATTGTAAAAGAGAATAGTTTGATTTTTGACTGCTATCGTAAAGCCACTTTTTCTGGAAGATTTCTTAACTTCCATTCTCATCATCCTATGTGTCACAAAAGAGGTGTTATATACAGTGTTATCGATAAAATATTAAAATTGTGTCATCCAAGGTTTCAGCATAATAATTTAATAGAAGCTATTAATATATTTTTACAAAATGGATATCCTCTATATTTCATTTTTTCTTCGATTCATAATAGAATAAAATTCCATATGAATAATATTTCTAATAAAAATAATACTCCAAAAAAATTTTTTACAGTTCCTTATGTTAATAATATATCTGAAAAGTTCAAACCGATAGCCAATATGTTTCAGTGCAAATTAGCATATACTATTCCGAACACACTGAAAAGTTACATCAAAAGAGGCAAAGATAATTTAGAATATAAAAGTAACCAAAATGTGGTATATAAGATATCCTGTGACAATTGTGATGCTAGTTATGTCGGGCAAACTAAAAGACAACTAAAAACGAGATTAAAAGAACATGTGTCGGATATTAATAAAGTATCTAAATCTCCTTCTGTTATTACGGAACATAGATTAAAGTTAAATCATAATTTTAAATGGGATAATGTCGAAATTTTAGATATCGAACCTTCGTACAAAAAGAGATTGATATCTGAAATGGTACACATTAAAAAACAGACACATGGTATAAACAGACAAAATGACACAGAGTTATTGCCAGAAATGTACAATAATATGATACATTCTTTATCTTCGTCTTAAATTTGTCTTTCCTTGTTTATATTTATTTTTATTATTATATCTTTTGACTTTCTTTTCCAACGACATTATCTTCTTTAACATTGATACGTGTGCTTGATAGTTGCAAGGTATCTTATCCTTTTAAACCTTACATGTTTTACATTAAATTGACGCAGAATGACTTTTACATATGGATTTATTTTGATTTTTATTTTTGACAAGGTATATATGACTTTTATATTTGTATTAGATTTTAATAATTTGTGACTAGGTGAATATGACTTTTAGTTTTTGAATTTTTAAACAATGTTAAAATTTATATTTTTATTAGGATCAAAGATGGAATAACAGATATGAAGTCTAAGTTTATATACAGATTCTCGAATTTTAGTATTATGAATTTATGTAACGACAGTTTAACTTTTATGTAGATATATTGCTGTATCATTGAAAATGACACGATCGATGTCGAAACTTGTTTGATTTTGTTTTATTGTATCATCATATGAATTAAATTAATGTGTTAGATAAAATTGGCTCTACGCCCTATTTGCATTTTTATATTGTTTTATACATATAGAGCCTTCTTATTAATTTTTTTAATTTTTTTAATTTTTAATTATTTTATGAACTTTTCATACCAGTATCTCCGTATACAGATTTGTAATCAATTATTTACAACAATCAACAAGTAAAACGTAAAAAACCTGACAAATTCATATTCACATCAAATTTTATAAGATTTACCGGGCTTGCCATTGTAAACAATTGTAAATTCAACATTATAAATTTCAGGTTTCGACCGCCATTTTTGAAGACGCCATCTTGAATTTTGAAATGAAACATGGCCCCTCTTGAACTTCTGGATTTATGATACAATAACTGTATGCTATTGAAGTTCATTGATCAAACTAAGTCAACAAAAACAAGCTTCAAAAATGAAAAAACGAAGAAAATTTGACGATTTTCGTTAAAAAACCACCTGTAACTTTGTTTTTCTGTAATTCTAAGAATGCCATGTGAAAGAGCATCAAATTTTACGTAAGAAATAGGAAGCACCTACTTTATTTGTACAGTAACTTCCCCTCCCCCCCCTGCACAGGGGCACACGACTTCTACGATTATACTGTTGCTATGATAATACTGTCGGGGCAGACCTTTGTGACGGTGTGCAAGGGGGCGGCCTTCGGCCACCCTCCCGCACCCGTGTGTGTGTGTGTGTGTGTGTGTGTGTGTGTGTGTGTGTGTGTGTGTGTGTGTGTGTGTGTGTGTGTGTGTGTGTTTTTTTTTCGTTATATAACGATTATGAGTTTATTACTTGATATTTTACACACACACACACACACACACACACACACACACACGCACACACACACGCACACACACAGACGCACGCACGCATGCACGCACGCACGCACGCACGCACGCACGCACGCACACCGTCACAGAGATCTGTCCCGACAGTACTATCATAGCAACAGTACAATCGTAGAAGTCGTGTGCCCCTGTGCAGGGGGGGGGGGAGTGAAAGTAACATCGCGTGGAAAGTTTAACGTTTCTGAACAGGGAAAGGTGTAGAATAGTATTTGATATCATACGTATATAGCAGAAATGAAACGTATATTTTAGAACTATGATTGTAATAATTTTTTAACGAAGGACGAGCGACGGGAATGGTCAATGACCTTGACCTTCTTGAGGGTCAAGGTCAAGGTCACTCGGAAGTAGGGATGGGAAATTATCGATCGATGATTTGAGAATCGATGCTTTTTCTACAAATAATCGCTTATTTTCCCGATGTTTTAGGAAATCGATTAATCCCTATATCGATAGTTTTTTATTTCGATGTTACTAAAGTTGTTTCGATTTTATTACTAGGTGTTGAGATGCGTCCCTAGTGAACGCGATTCATAATACAAGGCATATTTAATGTTCACTGGGGGGCGTAATGTACTATGTTTAAGTCACTAGTGACTTTATGCATACTATAGAATTACACTTTACGCATAATGCTTTTGTGTTTATCGACAAATGACAACTATTATGATTTGGTGCCCAACTGCCCAGAATTGTTTTGTACGATTTATTTCTCTTTTGTGCAGATATATAAACTCCCAGCAAACACTAAACCTAAATACAATATAACGTAGAAGTAACAAGTAACATAACAGATGTTACACTCTATTTATATTATAGTTATATAATTTGACTTCATATATATACTATAACTGAGTTATGAAACTTTTACGTCGTTTCATTGCTTATAGGTTATAATAAACGAACAATAATATAACTGCATCTGTTAAAAGTTATATAATAACTGTTTCATTGATATTGTGTTGATGTTATATAATTTGAATTTCACGCGAGTTCTAATCTTCTTCGTTGCATGGCGCTCGCACCGCTAAAGACGATGCGAGTTCGCCCTCCATGTAATTGATGTATTTTCAATTATATTTCTTGTATGAACTATGAATAGCATGCATGGTGCAAAATTATAGATTCTTCATCGAAGGTAATCCTTTTTCTTTTGTAGATTTATTCTTATCAAACGATAGAAATAAGTGTAGAAAGTATTTCTACATTTAACTTTTATAATATTTTTGTTCCGTCATGACTATTATTTGAGATAATTCATGACACTTTTACTTCTCAAATAAGGTTGTGATCGATTTTTTAGTTGCGACGAGATGGTTGTTTGCTAATATGGACGATTCGAGGCCTCAGTTCAGGTCTCGGCACCGGTGGAGCCTGACATTTTTTCTCGGTCCAGCTCTTATATATATGGGGCAAAATTCCTGAAATGTCCTGACTAAAAAATAAAAGTTTTTCAATTTGGTCAAAACTTTACTAAAGTGTTGTTATTGTTAGTGAAAGTCTAAATATCAAGTATTTTTGAATTTGATAAACTATTTTTTGAGTTTTAAAGAGTTACAAAATTTTGACTTTTTTAAAAATGTTTTTTTTCAATTTATTATATTTATAAGTATGATGCATAAAAGTTAACATATAAGTAGTGATTTTTAATGGTCTTTTTCTGCGCTATACGATAGTGGTAAAAGTTTTTCCAAAAAATTAACATTTGACCTTGAAATTCAAGGTAAAAGTTTTAATTTCGATATAGCTCAGAATCGGTTTTTGAAAAATTTTTTTCGACTGTCTAAACAGAAAGCTTGATTTTTTTTCTATAAGATATGTGAAAATCAAAGTGGGACACCGATTAGTTTTTGAGAAAATAACGCTCAAACACTCCCGCGCGCTCTACCCGCGCGCCACTATGCCACGCCCTCCTTTATCGCCACGCGCCTGAGTGTTTGAGCGTTATTTTCTCAAAAACTAATCGGTGTCCCACTTTGATTTTCACATATCTTATAGAAAAAAAGTCAAGCTTTCTGTTTAGACAGTCGAAAAGAATTTTTCAAAAACCGATTCTGAGCTATATCGAAATTAAAACTTTTACCTTGAATTTCAAGGTCAAATGTTAATTTTTTGGAAAAACTTTTACCACTATCGTATAGCGTAGAAAAAGACCATTAAAAATCACTACTTATATGTTAACTTTTATGCATCATACTTATAAATATAATAAATTGAAAAAAAAACATTTTAAAAAAAGTCAAAATTTTGTAACTCTTTAACTCAAAAAATAGTTTATCAAATTCAAAAATACTTGATATTTAGACTTTCACTAACAATAACAATATTTCAGTAAAGTTTTGACCAAATTAGAAAACTTATTTTTTAGTCAGGACATTTCAGGAATTTTGCCCCATATATATATATATATATATTATATCTTATACTCAATTGATTCCATTATTAATGTGATATTTTTTGTTTATCCTACTGCGTCATTATATTATAAATACCGTTTTTAAGGGACTGCGTAAAATAAAAGGAACAGTGTATTCCACAATACATATGATTTCTGATAAGTTGAAATTAGCTTATTCTCTGTTTCCTGTTCCTTTTATTCTACGCAGCCCTTACCTGTTCTATATAAGTTTTTTTTTTAGAAAATCTTTATATATCGTTATTATATTTGAGAAATATATAGTTATATATGTATTAAAAAATATTTTATAATGAGCATAAAAAAAAGATAAATATTATAATTCACATGTTAAATAAGGCGAATAAGAGTCAAATTACAATATGAAATCTAATTTTGATAATTTATTCTAATATTATATATTGCGAAGAATATCACGTAATTTTTGGCGTTTCGTCTCGGCTTCCACTACTGGACTCATCAGTAAGGCAATGTAGTGGAAGCCTACCTATTTATATTTCAGATGATTAGAGTTGCGTTGCAAGTCCGAAATCCTTTCGGCGCGCAATTTGGGAGGGGGGGAGGGTGGGAGGTTAACACATATATTACTTTGAATAAATATATTGCGAAGAATATTACTACGTCGACTCGCCATCAGAGGTCTATAGATATTCGCAAAGATTCTCGCAAGTGCTTGGATACGCGTATATCTGTATATATAGATTCTCGATCTAATAACTTAAACAGGCGTCTAAGGTAGGCTTCCACTACATTGCCTTACTGATGAGTCCAGTAGTGGAAGCCGGGACGAAACGCCAAAAATTACGTGATATTCTTCGCAATATATAATATTAGAATAAATTATCAATTATATATATATATTTATCTTTCTTTTCATGATCATCATATAAAATATTTTTTCATAGAAAACAAAATTTTCATAAAGAATTTTTATTTAAATATAATATTTCTTTTAAATAAAATTATTTTAATGATTAAAGTGTTAATTATTGTTATTATGTATATATCATTATTCTGTCGTCCTATCCACGCAAAAATAATTCTCGGGAATTGTACTTTGCACATATACTAATCCTAGAATTGATTCAAAGACCTTTTCTATAGGATTAATATATGAGCAAAAGATAAATTTTAGGTTAGGTTAGTATATAATAACATAATAGCTATAGTGTAGTTATATTATAATACTGCAGCAAATTATATTATTACTATACAACAGTTTTATAACATTTTGAGTGTTATAATATATTTATATTTCATAACAGCGACGATCCATGAGTGGGAAATTACAACTAACGTGAACGTAGAATGTTATGCACACGTTATGTTATCTGTTATATTCCGTTATATGGTAGCAATGTGATAGTTATATTCTTGTGTTTGCTGGGCTTGAACATCTCGCAATCTCTTCCTAATCTAGAAAATGGTAAGTATAATACATAATTCAATGTACTACACATTTCCTTTATATACTTTTGTTTGGTTTCGGATTTTTCCTATCTTAGAATCTTGTTAAAAAGCCAATTTATTATATATAAAAAGTAAATACACTACAAAGGCTCGAATTTTTAATTCATTTGTAAGAAAAATGTATATGCAATAGAGTTACAAGTAGACATATTACAAACTCTATATGTTTTCAGATATGTGAGCTATCAAATGTTAATTACATAAATGTTTTTCTTATGTATGAGTTAGAGAATCGAGTTCCAGATAACACAAGACATTATGAAATCGTTCTGAATTTATTTATATTTTGAAAGTTAAGAAGTAACACACATTTTCAATACAATGTTAAAAAGCAGGACATAGAACGTTTTAAACATGTTTCATGTCTCGACATTACTAGCTCTATGCGAATTTGTAAAAAATTACAAACAGTACGTTACTTTCTTAATCTTAAAAGATTTTCCTAGATATCTTGCATGATTTGCTTATATATTAATTAATTCTTTTATTTTTAGAAGTTAAAATAATGGACAAGGAAAAAAACACATTTAAAAGTGTCGTATGGAAATATTTTAAGAAAAAAGATTCTATAAGTGCTATTTGCATTTTATGTAGAAAGATACTAAAGCACGGTGGTAATACCACGAATTTAAAGCAACATTTGCAAAGAAAGCATATATTTTATTTACAACATGTAATGTAATTAATGCTTTGTGTTCCATTATTTACAACATGATGATTTATCCGAAAACTATGAAACAATTGACGAAGATGCTGACAAAAATAATAATGCTGACTGAAAACGTAGATATTAACGATAATGCTATTAATTTTGTGTTTCTCTGGAACTCGGAGACACACTCGGAGACATTGAAAGCAAATTCAATAAATTAGCGGAACGATTGCGAAGCGCTAACCTGCGGCTCCAACCAGACAAGTGCAAATTTCTCCGAAAAGAAGAAACGTACCTAGGACACGTGAAGCGGGCGTAAAGCCTGATCCAAGAAAAATCGAAGCCGTGGAAAAATTTCCAAGACCAAAGAACGCAAAGAACATCAAACAGTTCCTTGGCTTGGCGGGATACTACCGTCGTTTTATAAACAATTTCTCAAAGGTGTCCAAACCCCTCGCATCGTTGTTAAAAAAGGACGCGCCGTTCGAATGGAAAGAGCCACAGGAAAGCACCTTCGAAAGCCTAAAAAATTAATTATGTTCGGAACCGTTACTACAGCATCCTGACTTCACAAAGGCTTTTATACTAACTACGGATGCGTCGGGTTATGCGATAGGCGGTATTCTTAGTCAGGGAACCATAGGAAAAGACAAACCGATCGCATATGCTTCGCGACTCTTAAGTAAGGCCGAACTGAACTATGCCACCATAGAAAAGGAAACGTTAGCTATAATTTACTGTGTAAACCATTTTAGACCGTACTTATATGGGAACGAATTTATCATCCTAACCGACCACAAGCTGCTCGAGTGGATGCATTCTGTAAGAGACCCTACGTCTCGTCTCATTCGTTGGAGACTTAAGTTAGCCGAGTATAATTATAAAGTTATGTACAAAGCGGGAAAAACGAACTGCAACGCAGACGCTTTGTCTAGAAATCCCCCTGACAAAAGAATCTATCCACTCGATGCCGAGCAGGCCGCGATAACAAAACCTTCGGACTCAGATGACAGTACGCTGTTTCGAGCAAGTCCCAAGCGAACAAAGGGAAAAATCACCTCGGGTGGCCCGTCTAAACAGGATAAGCATGCGACACTCGAACCGGCGACGGAAATATTAAGCCCTCCCAGAGCGGCACCGCCGACGGCGAGACGCCAAGTAAACCGAACCCTTTGAATGGTATAAACACGCACGAGACCGAAACCTTTAGAGACACCGTAGCGAATAATATCGAAACGCCCGACGTCTCCGACATAAACAATTTAAGCGATAGCGACAACGATAAGGAATCCGACACGACCGATCACGACTTGGGATCGGACACGTGCGATAGCGAAACCGACGATAATGACGATGAAGAAACTCTCTTCGACAATCCAAACGTGCCTTATGCGTTTGACCGAGGACACAATGTACGCTTCAATGTCGTTAAGGACAACCTATTGTCCCGTAAAGACAACCTCGTTGTGTTCATCTCTCAAAAGGGAAATCCGTGCGACAAGGGAGCGCGCATATTGAGCCAACACGGGTTGCTAGCAAACATCAAGGATATTACCTTAGCTCGTGCTCGGCCTATAAGCGATAAAAAATAATAACGTTAACCATTAAAAACCGGGTGTCGAAACTAATAGAGCGCGAAACGATCGAAGAGGCCATTTATTCTTTATTAGACGTTATAACCGAGTTGGGTCTAGAATCATTCTCCATAAGCAAAGGTAGCATCGATGATGTACCGTGGGAATACACCCACGATAAGCTTAGAACATATTACGAGACACCACCGTTTCAATAACGGTATGTGAAAATCTAATAAGGACACTAATGCCTGACGAGCATAACGATATCATACGGGAAAAGCACTCGTCAGCCATCGGTGGCCACAAAGGCATAAGCAAAACTTACAAGCGAACTCAGAGCGATTATTACTGGCCCGGGATGAAAAGGGATATTCAGCTGTACATACAATTGTGCAGGGATTGCCTGTTGAAAAAGTTGGTGAGGAGAAAAATTAGGCAACCTATGATCTTAACACCCCTGACGCAGGGTTTGACAAAATCTCAATGGATATTATGGAGCCTCTTCCCACATCGGAAAGAGGAAATGCGTACATTTTAACGATTCAAGACCTCCTCACCAAATACTCAGTAGCGATCTCTCTCACGAACGCCGGAGCCATTAACGTAGCGGACGCCTTTGTTAACTAATACATATGTATATACGGCGCCCCTAAGGCACTGCTTACCGACCAGGGTACCCACTTCCTAAATAGTTTAAAGAAGGCGATCGCTAAGAAATTTAAAATTAAGAAATACCAAACAACCGCCTACCGGCCGCAAGCGAACGGCTCGGTGGAACAATCCCATCACGTACTCTGGGAATACCTAAAGCAGACAATAAAAAATAAGCGCGATTAGGATAACCATCTGAATTTAGCTTGTTTCTCCTATAACACTAGCGTGCATGAGGACACCCGTTATACGCCCCACGAACTAGTTTTCGTAAACTAGCACGAACTCCTACAAGCGAACAAACAGTTGCAGAATAATCCAATGAAAGCTACACGAACTATTTGCTCGCTTTAACAGATAGGATAAGTAATGCGCAATCGTTAGCACGTAAGTACTTGATTAAGGCCACTTTCTGGGTCTATTTTTTCGAAATTTTCGATTTTCCAAAAACATCATTTTCGGGTACTTTAAGTATGTAGAATTAGTCATGGAAAAAGTCATGGAGATTATGGGCGTTACCATCGGAAAAAATGCAGTTGAAATCGCAAAGCTACGTGACCACAGTCGCATATCCAAGCCGCGAACCGTCAAAGCCTCAATGCATCGAAAGAGCGAAGAAGTGAGCTTAGAAACATCAAATCTGTCCAAAATAACTGCTATGACGAACAGGAAGGCATAATGTATGGAGCAGGCATCGCTGATTGAGCGTAAGAAACTTTTTTTTATAATTATACTAACAATTTTCAACACAAAACTTTAAATGCGTTTTTCTCAAAACCACGTTTTTCGACCTTCCAGACACGATTTTGGGAGAACTATTTAACCGATCGGGCTGAAATTTTCAGGAATTGTTCCGAACATGTGTAGTTTTAGCCCGAACTAGAATCATAATTTTCCGTTTATATTTAACCTTTTTTTTAGACCATTTTAGTGGTAAAAAAGAGGTAAAAATATTCAAAAATCCGCCATTTTGTTTTTTTATGCCCAAAACGTTCAATCCTAGTTCCGACTATAGCCACTAACATATATTTTAGGAATCTTTTCCGATTTTTTGTTTCAGACGATTTTAACTGGAGATATCGTGTCCGAAAGTTTTTTTCCGACGTCCACTGCAGCCGCCATTTTGTCGCTGGGCATGCGTGAAAAAATTTAAAAAAAATATTTTTATATACTTGAATATGTGACTAATATAATGTGTAAAAAGAGAGTTCGATTAGTTCCAATACATTTTACTACTGAAAAAAATCTTGAAAATATGTCAAAAAAAACCCAGAAAGTGGCCTTAAGGCAAAAGTTAGATCTAAGAACTATTACGACAAGAAGATAAATCCGCGCCTTTTTAGAAAAGGTGAAAACGTGGCGAAGGATTTAATATATCAACGCTTTCGCTACTGGACGTCGGCAACTGCGACCACGAAGACGTGGAGCCTCGAGAAGAGGAAGTCTACATTCAGTTGATGCAAATGTCAGACTACGACAAGGTGCCAGCAATACAATGCAAGGTAGAAGTGAATCGTGTCATCAACAATTGCGGCATGCATTCTCAAACTTCCGTCGTTCACAATGGACGGAAAGAGTATATCCAGGAAATAGGCGAACAAGCATGCAGACGACTCCACGAAACGGGAGTCTTGACAATTGCCAATGACGTAATGGATATGATTAAAACGAACGCAACAAACTACAGAGGCGTAACCCTGGCAGGCTCCGCGACCGTAGACGGAAGGTGCTCAGGAGCTCAATATACGGATGGATACGGATCCTGGGATAACGTAGTGGTCCAAGCAGTGGTCAAGATTACCCTGAAAACGCTGGAGCTTTCAGTTAAAAGAAAAGTAGGACACATCATAATGCCGTCGGAGACTTACTATAAGACCTCAACCAAATACTGCACAAACGCAGATGGCTCGGAGACATACGGGACACCCATAGCGGTCGATAACTGTCACTTCGACCAGTATGATATCCTGTACGAAGGGCTAGCCACTCGACTAGTACCTAAGATCAACTATACTGCTCCAACGGTATACACAGTGACCACTCAAGAGACTACCTTCGCATTAACCAAGACTGGACATCTGTGGGTATAGGCTATCACAAACAGAACATCCTAAACTCTTCATATTGCACACTCAAAAGGGAAGGACCTTCAAAACCCGGACTAAAATCGCCGTGGACAATCTAGACATATTTCTGTACGTAAATTCGAAATTTGTCTACGTTGAAAAGCACATCAAAACACAGTTGACACAACTGTACAGAAACCTTATGGAGCAGAAGTGCGCGCTCGAAAAACAAGTACTTCAAAACGCGCTCACTCTGGCAAGCATCGCCCCTGACGAGACGGCATACCGAATTATGAGGGAACCAGGCTACACCGCCGTATTATCGGGAGAGGCGCTGCATTTGGTGAAATGTATACCTGTGGAATGCAAACTCCGACACGTTGAACATTGTTACACAGAGCTACCGGTGACGCACAGGAACGTGTCATTCTTTCTACAACCTAGGTCGCGGATACTCACTAAAACCGGAACCATCCGCGACTGCAACCAGCTCCTGCCTGTAATGTACAAACTCCATGGTATTTGGTTCCGTTTAACTCCCAAGCCAGTGGAGGTCGCCGCTCCGGCAGTAATTCAACCGTTGAATCATGCCATTTGGCAATACACCAGCTCGTCCTCCCTGGCAACGAGCGGAATCTATAGCACCGAAGACCTGGATAGTGCTTCGTGCACACATAATGTTCTCGGTGGAACGCCCGTCGATCGTCAACACGATCGCCCGAGGCGCAATGGGCAGTGAAATACCAGCCGGCAGCATTTCCTTATCGAACCTGCTAGACGAGGACCCGTTAAATAGAATAGCGGACTCGGCCGGGAAGAGAACGTGGAGAGGATTCGTAACCTTCGGATCTGCCAGCGCCGGAGTGCTCACAATCTTTATCATCATAAGGGTCATAAAACTAATAATCGATACGATGATACATGGATACGTTCTTCATACTATGTACGGATGGAGCTTACACCTGGTTGGCGCAGTGTGGAGCTCCGTCACACATCTTCTCCTTCACCCGGGCAGCAGAGAAAAGGAGGAACCACCCGCATCAACACCCGAAGAAAGACCCTCGAACTCCCTTCCGACGCCAGAAGATCGCCAACCCTGCCATACCCTCCCGAGTGACATAGCGCGATGAAAACGAAGTGAAAAAGGTGCCAGAACACTCTAAAAGATATACATACTCCGAATTAAGACAATATATGAACAATAATAGCATTTAAACTACGAAAGAATGTTAACATGCGTCAACATTTACCATATTTACCATAAGACCATATTAGTTACTGCACTTGTAATTTACTAAACGCTCCTTATAATAAATTACAAGTACAGTCGGTAAGTCATGCTTTTATGGTAAAAAGTTGGTACAACCATTAGTAATCACCTTGTATATGAGCAATTCCACGTGAAGCGGATCAGTCATGTCACAGAAACAGGTCAAATTTTGCTTATCTGTAGGTCTCAATGAGATAAAATGTTGTGTACCAAATATTTTTTTTTTAATCCAAAATTCTTCGTGTTATACACATTTAAAAATTTGGACTCTTTTTATTTAAAAATTCGTAAATATTTCATGTTTGTGTTTTAAGAAAAGTTCATAAATAGAAGTTGTTAGTAAATGTCTATAGTTTAAAACGAAATTATACTCAATGCAAAAAACATTGTTTATCTATTGTTTATTTAACAATACATTTTTAAATAATTTTTTAAACTACCAAGCGTATCATCGAAAAATATAAAAAAAATATATTCATAAACTTTGAACCTTACTGCATGTTAAAAAAAATTTTGAAAGTCGTGTTTTGCTTCTTACTCGAGAAAATGATTTTTGAAATTTTTCCGACCTGGTAAACTGTGCAGCCCGCGCGCGTCGGTAGCGTATTAGCATTGCACGCGATATCACGGTCGCGCAGACCGCTACCGACGCGCGCGGGCTGCACAGTTTACCGGGTCGGAAAAATTTCAAAAATCATTTTCTCGAGTAAGAAGCAAAACACGACTTTTAAAATTTTTTGTAACATGCAGTAAGGTTCAAAGTTTATGAATATATTTTTTTTATATTTTTCAATGATACGCTTGGTAGTTTAAAAAATTATTTAAAAATGTATTGTTAAATAAACAATAGATAAACAATGTTTTTTGCATTGAGTATAATTTCGTTTTAAACTATAGACATTTACTAACAACTTCTATTTATGAACTTTTCTTACAACACAAACATGAAATATTTACGAATTTTTAAATAAAAAAACCCCCAAATTTTTAAATGTGTATAACTCGAAGAATTTTGAATTAAAAAAAAAAATATTTGGTACAACATTTTATCTCATTGAGACCTACAGATAAGCAAAATTTGGCCTGTTTCTGTGACATGACTGATCCGCTTCACGTGGAATTGCTCATATGATTCCTTACATCTTCGTGTATATTATAATTATTTACTTATATTCATTATATCTATAATTTCATTTATATAAGATTTGCCATAGTCTTGCATTCATGCACACTACACATTGGAGATTAAAAATTGCTAATTGAAGATTACAATTCACAACAATAAGATTAAAATTAAAATGAAGATAAAAATGAAACATTAAACTTTAACAATAAAATTACACAATATCACAAAATTTACTTTTTCTTTAACCTATTCTAATATAATTTCTTTTTTAATTTAGACATTATATTAAAAGATATTAACAAGTTTAATTGAATCATATTTATAATTTCAATTCACAACATCCTATCTGTCACAAAAAAGACGTAATTTTTGGATTTGTTGACAAGATAATTCGCTTGTGCCATCCACGTTTTCATATAGATAATTTCATTGACGCTATCAATATTCTTTTAAATAATGGATATCCTTTGCGGTTTATCTTCTCGACGATTCACAATAGAATAAAATTTCATATTCATAATAATATAAAACGATTCAAAATAACATTAATGGAAAGTTTTTTGCAGTGCCTTATGTTAATTCTGGGTGCTTTCTACCTACGACACAAATTGTGACACAGTGTCACACAGTGTCAGGGTGCTCCTTGAAACACATGTGTTTCGATAAAGCCCTAATAGAGGTTCTATAGTCAACTATAATAAAAAAAAATTTTACTCCTTTCGCTATCCATGTCACTAAAATGAGAATCTAACAAGTATTGTGTAATACAATCAATCTCAAGTAATGTAAAAACATTCAACAACAGTATTCACAATTTTACGAGCTATTTAGGGTTATGTTACTTTTAAGTTTAACAGGATGCCACTACAAAACACGCTTTTATTTTGTCATGGTTGGTACTTCTAGCGACACAGCACTGTAAAACTCATCTATTCGCCGTGTCGAGTAGTGTGACACTGGGCCGTATTCATAATTCGAGCTCAAATCAGCACTTAAGACCATCTTGGCGAAGAACGCCTTATTCAATCAAGATCATCTCAATAGTAGTAGATTTCATAGTCGCGAATTAAGACGATCTTGGCGAAGAAGTTCTTGCCTAAATTTTTCTTATTTAAAATAAGATCATCTTCGCAAAGTTATGCTTAAGGTAATACTTATTTATAATACGGCTGCTTCCGTGATATTTCCTATGAATCCTCCAATGGAAACATTGCATACGTTGAGCTAAACAGAACAAACCTAATATATTATTGCGTTGTATTGTGTTCCGTTGCGTCGTGTTAACGAAAACTACTTTAATTAGTATAATATTTTTCTATATCAAAAATTGAAAAAGAAACATTAAAGTATAAAATGTTAATTACAGAACAACGATATATCCGGAGATCGCTAGTTTTTATAAAATTATTTGCTAAAATCAGCGAATTCAAGTACTTGCATTTATTGTTGTAACCTCAGCAGTAAACTCGAGAATGTCGACTGTCTAACAAAATTTGTTATACATATAGAGCCTTTTCTTCATTTATTTTAATTCTAGTAAATCCCAAGAATGGATTTTTATACCAGAAGGTTTGCGAGTTATCGCCGTTTCTTTCTTCATTATTAATGCCTTAATTAGGCACTACTGGTATAATTGAAGAACATACCCGTGAAAGTCTTAAAAGCGTAATTGATTTTTATGTTTTTTACACTGCGAGAGAATCAGGATAATGAACTTCGTTAGAAGAGAGCTACAGTGTACGAAATACTAGATGCAGAAGAAAAACTGCGTATGGAACGAATAAAATAAGTTATAAAACAGGAGCAGCAACTCGCAGATATAAAATTACAACATGAAGAAAAAATTGTTAAAATTAAAGAAAATCATTTAGAGGAAATTAATCAATTAGAGTTAAGTAATTTAAAAGAAATACATAATATTCAAATACAAATTAATAAAACCAAATTAAGGATTTTGGAGCATGATTTAAAAATAAAAGAGAATAAGTAGAGAATAGTAGATAATTAGCAGAGAAGCATTTTTAACAGAAATTCTATTTGTTTTATTAAGTATTAATAGTTTACTGCAATAAAATGTTTATGTTCTGTTTATTTTATTAATTCTATTTGTTTTATTAAGTCTTAATAGTTTACTGCAATAAAATGTTTGTGCTCTGTTTATTTTATTAATATATTAAAATGTTGCGCTTTAATCCCGATCTATTCAATAAGTATAGTAGGGTCAATATTTCGTGGTTCTTCAAACTCCATATTACAAAAAACAGTATTGCACTGTACAATTAGATTAGGTTTAATATCTTAAGTCGACTTCGGACATGATTTGGCCAAGATCGTCTCATTTGATAACATATACGTCAAATAAGACAGTCTTAATTGATTATGAATTCATAACTAATGAGATATGCGGGTTCTACAATGAGTTTTTAAATCTGTAGTCGGTAATCGGAAGTCTTAAGTTTTAACCTAAGTCGGTGACTTTAGGATTTTTCGCATCTACAATGAGTCGCTAGTTGTATAGCGAGTCGTTTGGAAAGACACTGAATACAATCAGTTCTGAAATTGAAAATCATTTATTTGTGTTTTATATTTAATAATAAACTAGTAATATAGTGATAGTGATGGATAATGAAGAAGTAATTATAGTCATTATGCTGATGCAAATGACATTCTTAGGGTGCCGTCCCATGGCGCGTATCACCGTACGCGCGTATTCGCGTATCAAAGATCCGACCAATCATTGACGATCCGTCGTTTTACGTACGCGTCGTTTTATGCCTATACTCAACAATCAGCGGTTTGAGAGATCATGGTCGAAATAGCAAGATCTGTCTCGGTTCTGATCTCGCTTATATTTTTTAAAAAGTGCGGCCGCGATTTGAAATATCGAAAAAGAAGAAGAAGAAGCTCGAGTGGGACCTGTTTCGACTCATGGAAAATCAGGAAAATATGCCGCCAGCTGTAAGTAGTGTATGTGAAGCTAGCATATCACTTGATGGAAAATCAAAAAATGTCAAGAGTTCTGAGATCATTTTCAATAGTTCTATAGTTCTATATAGATTAAACGAATAGTTCCGGTCATTAAAGTCGAGAAACCCACTATACAAAATGATTTGCCAGATTCACGCACAGTAAAGTTTATCAAATAAAGGCAAAAACCACATTATCTTGGAGCATTTTAAAAAATACATAGTTCTACGAGGAGTTCTAGCGATTAACATTGCTATTTTAATTTTTAAACAACAATTAATGTAAAAAAATGGCATTCGCGAAATCGAAGACGAGACATTCGCCCATTTTTAAGAGTTCAATCAGTATTGCGATAGTTCTCATATACCTAGCAATATATTCTAATACTTTCCAAAAAGTTCTAGTCATAAAAAAATAATTGTTAAATTTATAAACAATTTTTTAGACCCGAAAAAGGCACTTTTCAGGCAATAAGCGTGATGTGCTGGCAGATTTTCGACAGTTCTGAAAGGTTTACGGTACTTATCGTTTAGATCTGACTCTGTCCTAAAGAGTTCCGAAGAGTTCTGATGATAAAAATCATTTGTTTAATTTTTAAACAATTTTTAAGACCCGAAAAAGGCACTTTTCAGGCGGTATGTGTGATTTGCTGGCCGATTTCCGACAGTTCTATGCGAAATGTGTTACTCATCGTGCAGATCTGACTGTGGCCTAACGAATTCCGAAGAGTTCTGATGATAAAAATCATTTGTTTAATTTTTAAACAATTTTTAAGACCCGAAAAAGGCACTTTTCAGGCGGTTTGTGTGATTTGCTGGCCGATTTCCGATAGTTCTATGCGAAATGTGGTATTCATCGTGTACATCTGACTGTGGCCGAACGAATTCCGAAGAGTTCTGATGTTAGAAATAATTTTTTAATTTTTTAAACAATTTTTAAGTCCCGAAAAAGCGCTTTTCAGGGTATATGTATGAGACGCTGGTCGAAATCTGAGAGTTCTGTGGGAGATATTATACTTTTCGTGTAGCTACGGATGTATTCTAACGCCTTCCGAAGAGTTCTGATGTTAGAAATAAATTTTAATTTTTTAAACAATTTTTAAGTCTTGAAAAAGCGCTTTTCTCGGGATTTAAAAATTGTTTAAAAATTTAAAAAATTATTTTTAAGTACAGAACTCTTCGGAAGGTGTTAGAATACATCCGTAGCTACACGAAAAGTATAATATCTCCTACAGAACTCTGTGATTTCGACCAGCGTCTCATACATATACCCTGAAAAGCGCTTTTTCGGGACTTAAAAATTGTTTAAAAAATTAATAAATAACTTTTATCATCGGAACTCTTCGGAAGGCGTTAGAATACATCCGTAGCTACACGAAAAGTATAATATCTCCC
>NW_017280508.1:45828-67680 GCF_001594065.2 Cyphomyrmex costatus | reverse complement strand
CTCTTCGGAATTCGTTAGGCCACAGTCAGATCTACACGATGAGTAACACATTTCGCATAGAACTGTCGGAAATCGGCCAGCAAATCACACATACCGTCTGAAAAGTGCCTTTTTCGGGACTAAAAAATTATTTAAAAAATTAACAAATATTTTTTATCATCAGAACTCTTCGGAATTCGTTAGGCCACAGTCAGATCTACACGATGAGTAACACATTTCGCATAGAACTGTCGGAAATCGGCCAGCAAATCACACATACCGCCTGAAAAGTGCCTTTTTCTGGTCTTAAAAATTGTTTAAAAATTAAACAAATGATTTTTATCATCAGAACTCTTCGGAATTCGTTAGGCCACAGTCAGATCTGCACGATGAGTAACACATTTCGCATAGAACTGTCGGAAATCGGCCAGCAAATCACACATACCGCCTGAAAAGTGCCTTTTTCGGGTCTTAAAAATTGTTTAAAAATTAAACAAATGATTTTTATCATCAGAACTCTTCGGAACTCTTTAGGACAGAGTCAGATCTAAACGATAAGTACCGTAAACCTTTCAGAACTGTCGAAAATCTGCCAGCACATCACGCTTATTGCCTGAAAAGTGCCTTTTTCGGGTCTAAAAAATTGTTTATAAATTTAACAATTATTTTTTTATGACTAGAACTTTTTGGAAAGTATTAGAATATATTGCTAGGTATATGAGAACTATCGCAATACTGATTGAACTCTTAAAAATGGGCGAATGTCTCGTCTTCGATTTCGCGAATGCCATTTTTTTACATTAATTGTTGTTTAAAAATTAAAATAGCAATGTTAATCGCTAGAACTCCTCGTAGAACTATGTATTTTTTAAAATGCTCCAAGATAATGTGGTTTTTGCCTTTATTTGATAAACTTTACTGTGCGTGAATCTGGCAAATCATTTTGTATAGTGGGTTTCTCGACTTTAATGACCGGAACTATTCGTTTAATCTATATAGAACTATAGAACTATTGAAAATGATCTCAGAACTCTTGACATTTTTTGATTTTCCACCAAGTGATATGCTAGCTTCACATACACCTGTAAGTATCATTAACAATTAGAGATTAGGTTATGTTTAGAAATAAATTTTTGTAAAATTATGTGAATCTTTTCTCTATTTCAGAAAAGTATTTACGTATTTATTTTCTTTTGTTCAAATGCATTTATTTCTTTAATAGGAAGATAGGAACAAATGATTCCAAAAATAATAAAAAAGAAAAGATCTTTTTATGAAAAGCAAAGATATAAATGACATCTTTGTCATTTATATTTTGCATTCAGTTCTTATATTTTTTCGTTTTGTAGCCCACGAAATGTGGATATTACGGCTGGCATATTGATGGATTGGGAACAAGTCTTCTACAATACCGTTGCTTTAAAATATTTAAAGAAGACATACACTTGTTACATGTCGATGACAGTAACGTTGTTACAATAAGTAAAATATTGTTAAATAAATCAAGTTTTTCACCTCTTATTGAATACTAATTTCAGTAATTGTAATTTGCATTATTTTACAGTTGAAAAGGATCAATCATCATCGAGACATATAACCGATTCAGATGACTATAACGAATCTATAATTATGGCAGTCCAATCAAGACCGGGATTGTATGATTACAGAATTCCTGTAAAAGAAAGGACACATTTAAAAAAACAAAGTTTATGGAACGAAGTACTCAACGTTGTAGGAGGTACGTTTAAAAGTTTTTATTATAAACAAATGTTTCTTTAAGTGTAATTACTATAAAGATATGAATATATCACTGATATATGAAGATATGAATAATGATAGATGGTATTAATATATACATCAGTTTCAATAAGAACTCAATAAAGTGAAATGTAGTCATGATTATGTCAGCTTAAATTATTTCCAATTAAGCATTACAGTATTTACATTTTTTTAATATAGGAAAAGATGTAGAGAGTGTACAAAAAAGATGGAAGCAATTTCGCGATTGTTACATAAAGTCAAAGCGGAAGATGAAGGAATATATTCCAAGCGGATCGGCTGCGCGTAGCACAAAAAATGCAAAATCAACATTTCGTTTATACGAACAAATGAAATTCCTTGATGATGTTCTGGATAAGTCAGTGTAAGTTATTTATAATAGATATTGAGAAAAGTATGTTTTTAAGTGAAATTTTCAATCAATGTATTAAAATAAAAAGTATGATAACCTAAAAATTTGGTAAATGTTGACCAAAAATAACAAATTTATTTTTGCTATAAAAATTTGTTTTTGTTTCGAATCTATCCATTGTAGTTTTCTATCGTATTTCCTACATAGTTACATAGTAGTCCATAAGAGATATTCTAAAATAATTAAATTAATTTGTGTTTATGTAGAACTGTTAGTAGTTTGCCGAAGAACACAAGCACAAACGATATTGCTGAAGACATTGAGTTCACAACTGCAAATCCTATACTGACGGTACCTCAACCGTTAACTTCCACTGATAGTCAGCAATCGCGAAATAGTGACCCTATGTCCCCGCCAAGACACCAACGACAGGCATCAAAAAGTAATTTTTTCAATTATTTATTGGTGCTTGCTAATATAATAAAGAAAGTTATCAAAGTTTTTCAATCATTTATTGTTTTTAGGATCGAGAAGTAATGACAGCAGTGATATAAGAGCAGCAATTTGCTCAGCTCTTGAAAGTGAGTCTGTAAAAAAGGATGCAGTGGATGGATTCCTGCTTCAAATAGGAGATCGTCTACGAGCCCTCCCAATACGCGACAGACATCAATTTGAAATACAAATCTTGTCCCAACTTTTCGATTTAGAACAAAAATTGAGCTCAGTTTAATGACATGTTTGTACAAATGTTACATTTACATTTGTTCTGTAATTTGTTATTATTTACATTAATTTTATATATATATATGTATATGTATGTATGTTTCACGAGTTTCAATAAATTTTCTAAAGCCAGTTGTGTGTCCACAATGCTTGTTTTCCTACTGGATTGCTCGATGATTAGTCTTGTCACCATATTGGCTGCGATGTTAGCACTGTCAGTACAATAGCCAATACGGTGGCAAGAATCTAATCCACCAGGAAAACAAGCATCGTGTGCCGCAGGCCTAAATATATTTTATAAATAAAACATATAATTTTCAAAAGCAGTATATATATATTTTATAATAAATACATCATTTCATTAATATATTAAAAATCATTATTTATTGCCTTCTTCCACTGAAAAGATGTTGCACCAACATCCATAAAAAAATTAGAAAATGCATTTCGAACTTTAGTACCATTATTATGCAGTTGTTCTGTACAAACTGGAAATGCATTTAATCCTTCAGACTGAATATTATTATCTTCAGAACTTAAATGCGCATATATGCTTCTGAAATACATTTTTTCTTCCTGTATTATTATAAAATTGTGAAGTGCTACTGTTGCTTGAATTATGCTTTTTACTGTTACAATGTTTGCAATTATCGGCTTTCTATAAATCCGCCACCTCGCTGCCAGAATGCCGAAGGTACTCTCCACTACTCGTCTTGCTCTGCTGAGCCCATAATTGAAAACTTTCTTTTTCAAGTCTAGATTGCTTATTCGAGGATATGGCCTCATCATGTATGATGTTAATGGGAAAGCTTCGTCTGCCAGTAATACATAAGGCAATGCAGATCCGTTAGTTTCTATTGCTGTAGCATTAGGTAAGTGAAAACGACCTTCATCAAAATATTTGCCCATAATGCTGTCCTTAAAAACTCCTCCGTCACTATTCCGACCTTCTGCACCAATGTCGACCATAGTAAATCGATAATTAGCATCACTAATCGCCATTAAATTAATGCTATGGCGTCCTTTGTAATTATAATGAGACGATCCACTGTTTGGTGGAGCCTGTAATAAAAATATATTTAATGTCACATTACTAATACATACAAAGCCTTCCCAGTCAGAAATGTAGAGTTGATTCAAAGTTGGTTCAACATCGATACGGTTGACAACTGGTTGAGTCGATATAAGATCGATATTCCTGCAATATTGACATAGTTGAATCGACGTCGAATCAATGGAAAACTAATATCGACATTGATTTGACGTTGAATCAACAACCTATACTCTATAGTAAGAAATTAACTATAGGTCGGTATTCATAGTCAGTTCTTATTTGAAGACTGTCTTAAGTAATGCCTTAAGACGCGAATGCAGCCCTTCGATTGGTTCGTGACATCTTAAGACTGTACTTAAGACGATCTTGAATATAAAAAAATTGATTATGAATACCGGCCTATATATATTATAATTATATTATTGGTAGCGTTCAGCAGACTCGCGCGTGCGCGACTGTTGCGGAGCGGATCTGCGAATGCTCATTGCTATCGCGTGTACGTGTGCGTGCGTGCGTGCGTGCGTGCGTGCGTGCGTGCGTGCGTGCGTGCGTGCGTGCGTGCGTGCGTGCGTGCGCGCGCGTGTGTGTGTGTGTGTGTAGTAGAAAAAAATTTCTATTTGGATCCGCATTTTAAAACGTGCCATAAGCGGCGCTGCTCGTATGACCAACACACGTTCCTCGAATCCTAAACTCTACATCACGGAGTAATAAGAAGGAGATCAAGCTCAAGCGGTCGGCCATGAAAAAGATGGGCTCGAAACACGGTGTTGGAAAAGCGCTGTATAGAAGAACTGATCCGAGCGCGCCTGTCGGAGAAAATTGTGAACTAGGTTTTTTTTCGTATGCGCGCGAAAACGTGTTACGTCGTGTTAAGTGTTTGTGCGTCGTAAAGTGTTATAACAATTCTTGTGCTCAGATCCTAATGCTGTACAAGATTCCAATATTTCTTGTTGGTTTTGATTTGGTATGTATTCAATAAATAAATATTAAAATTCGTGTATAAAAATAATATGTATAACAAATATTATGTATAACAAATAATAAACTTGAGGAGAAACTGCTGTTTAATCTACTAGACTAATGAAATTCAACTTTGTTACTTCTTATTTGAGAGTAATATTTTATTAATATTTTTTAGATATTTATCCAAATATGCCTAACTGCATAGTTCCTTATTGTAAATGTGGAAGCGGTGGAAAAAGCCTATTTGCACCGCGAACGGTAAGAGGAAATAAATAAATATATATATACTAATTGATTTAAATATAAAATTGTATGTATGCAAAATAATGTGTGCTTTCCAACAAGCGACACAGATAACACGAGCTGCGTTACTTATGCACTGCGAGTAATGTAAATAGTATTTCATTCTTATTGTTCACCGAATATTAAACTAGAACAAAACGCTATTTGCAATACTTGCAATGAATAACGGAACATAGCCACGGTGTTACACAATTGTATCAATACATCTTTGTTGTTCGCGAATGTTAAAAAAGGATGAGATGATTGTATTATATACTGTGTATCCAGGGAATGGAAGTAACTCGTTACTTGTAACGAAGTTACAGTTACAAGTTACTTTTTTGGTAACTGCGTTACTTTCTTTTTTTGGTAACTGTAACGGTAACGAGTTACATTTTTTGGGTAACGGTAACGAAATTTACAGTTACTTTTGTCGTTACTTTGCACACGATTGAACACGGTTCGATTGGATACATGCTATTTATAGCTCTTATCAATAAGACTTGAAAGCCCTTAGACATTCGGCCGTTATGATTCAGTAATTATTTTACACTTCTATCTTCTATGTAATACATAGGACATACAAATATTTCAGTTTGCTGCATATTTTACAGGTTTTAGAATTACAAAAGTGTGTTTAAAAAAAATTAAAAAATAAATTAAGTAATAGTAAAATGAAAAGGGCTATGAACCCAAAAGCGAAACAGTTTAAAAGACGATGACAATAAATGTCGAAACGTCGTTTGGTTTTATCTTGTTTTATCTATGTATTGTTCTAATATATATTTATACATTTAATTACATTGTCATCGTCGTTCTTATCGGAAATAAACTGTTTCATTATTGGCTCGTAACCCTTCTCATTTTACTTTTATTTAATTTATTATTTGAGCCATTCTACATTGTTTTTTTTTTTTTTTAAATAAAACTATATATTTGTCAGTATTACATATAAAAAAAAAATGCAAAAGTACATTTTTAAATTGATTTTAAAAAAGTAACGGAAAAGTAACGAAAAGTTATTTTTCAAGTAACGGTAACTGTAACGAGTTACTTTTAAAAAGCGATAACTGTAACTGTAACTAGTTACATTTTTTACTCGGTAACGAGTAACTGTAACTAGTTATTTTTAAAAAGTAACTTTCCATTCCCTGTGTGTATCGCTTGTCGAAAGGCACACTCTGTTACATGTGACATGTAAAACGATTAGGGCCCAGTTAGAAAAGGTTCTTTTTTATAAAGCTTCTAATCTTAATTAGAATTGAAAAGGGATAAAAGAAGAAGTTGAACTTCAGTTAAGAGTTAACCATAAATATTGTGAAAATGGACCTATGTCATTTGTATTGCAAAATACATTTCTGATCGAGACCTCAAAAGCCCATTCTACATTGGTCGTATCGTAGGCGTCGCAAGTCACAAATTTGTTGCAACAACCAATCCGATGTGTCAATTTGAAGTCTCACGACGCTTACAATGCTACGATACGACCAATGTAGAATAAAAACCGATATTTCATGTGTCGTACGATACATCGGGCTAATAGTTATTTTATTGTATGTTTTAATATTTCTAGCCTGAAATGCTTGAAACTTGGAGTTTGGCAATTCCGCTTAATGGGAAAGTACTAACAAAAGAGCATAAGGTATGTGAACGCCACTTCATGGAAGATGATATTAACAGGGAATTTGTGCATAAATTAACGGATGGTACAATATTTCGGCTTCCAAGAAAAAAGCCAATGCTAAAAGATGGAGCTATTCCATGTATTTTCCCCGAGCCTCCAATTCAACAGATAAACATTTTAAAAAAAAGACAAACATATATGAACAATCGCATATCTCTCTCTCTCATTCTGTTCTCAATGAGAAATTTCTTAATGAAAATAATTATGATAACATAATACAAATGATAGATAAGATACCATTACCCTCCGAATTCTGGATTGTGACTGTGCTTCCCATGGCAATCATTTTTAATGAATGGACTAAAGATTTAAAGGAAACACGTATTCATATAAAACTAGAAAATAATATGTCATTTATTGTAAGTCTTAGTTACATACTATTGAAATATAACAATGCCTTATGGGCCTTCTACAATAAGCCATAAGTCATAAATCGGAAGTAAGAAACTAAAAATTGACGACTGTGATTGGTCATTTCTAGCTTATGACTTATGATTTGTGACTTACGGCTTATTGTAGAAGGCCCATTATATATATTAAGCATAAAATGAAATATTAACAACAAAATAACTTTTATTGACGTGTATTTATCGTGAACAGGTGCACATGGGAAACCGAAAATTGATAGTAGATGGTCCGAATACTATCACCAATGTGTCAGATTTATTAAAATTATTACAAACCGTTTCCAAATTCTTACCATGTAATGCAAGTGACAAAGACAGGTAATTGTGAATAATTTATTAGTAAATGAGTTTCAATATAAAAAAAGTTTCAGTATAAAAAAAGAGACAATACTAACGACAATAAAACCGTGAACTATGTCATTAAATAACTATTATTAAAAATAATTTTAGAGCACAAGACTGCAAAGGGTACGTTCTTCTTAAAGATAGCCACATAAAAGGTCCACAAAGGAAAATTTGTCTTCCATGCAAAAAATTTGTTAATAATATAAATAGAAAGAAAAGAAGATCTGAAAAGAAGAAGCAGGCAATAAAGAATATTTCTTTCTCTCTGCGTCAGCGATATAAGAATGTGAATCGTCAGAATAGTCGGCTTCAGTTAAAGGCGTGTCACGCATACAGTGAATGAAACTATTATTAATTTTAAATTGTACATGTTACAGAAATAATTCTTTTATTGCAGATTGAAAAATTTAAGAGCATGATCGAAACAATGAGAATAAAATGCATAAACGCCGACAAGAATGCAGTGCTTAACGCCATTGCAAAATTGCCTGAAAAGGAACAGTTGGCTGTAAAAGCAAGTTTTGCAGCAATGCACTGCTGATCGAGCAGTGGAAGGAGATACACAACAGAATGGGTACTTGAATGCTTACTTTTAAGAATAAAAAGTAAAAAAGCTTACAACCATTTGCGAAAGCATAAAATACTTACGTTACCTTCTGTACAGACTTTAAGTAAATATGTAAAAATTATTAAAGGGGCGTACGGATTTCAGCAGGTAGTATTTAAAGCTATAAAAATTAAGACTGCAAGTATGCCATCTGAAGACGTTCGTGGTATGTAATTATGTTTACTGATTACAATAAATAATACGCTATATAAAGTACGCAATAAATTATGTTTGTAAATTTACTTTTAGGTGTACTGTTGCTTGACGAGATGAAGTTATCAAAGACATTATCTTTTAATGAAGAAAATCTTCAGTTAGAAGGATTCACTGATTTGGGCGAACATACCCCACAAATACAAAAAGACAAAAAAGGCGATCATGCCTTAGTACTTATGTTCCAACCTTTTAAAGGACATTGGGTACAAACATTGGGATGTTTTCTAAGTTGTGGGTGTGCACGCGGGATAACACTGCATAAAATTGTGATAGAATGCATCATACTAGCAGAAGAAGCTGGTTTGCGCATTGATGCTGTAACTACAGACGGTGCTACATGGAATAGAACTATGTGGAATATGTTCGGAGTTACGGATGAGCAAATCAGTATTGAACATATTGTCAATAACAAGCGTCGTCTCTGGTTTTTCTCCGATTTTCCACATATCATAAAATGTATACGAAACTTCTTCACGAATCATTCGAAATACAGTGAAATTTATGTAAAACTATTATAAACGTAATAATTACTTTCATAAACTTGTTTCATATTTCTTACTTGCTTTATACATTTATAGACTCCAGATGGATTCGTATCTTTAAAGCACTGGTATGCTGTTTTAGAAGTTGAGGATACAACTTCATATAAAGTTAAATGTAATTATAAATTACGAAAAGAACACATTCAACCAAAATATTATCAAAAAATGAACGTGTCATTAGCCTTTCAGGTTTGTAAATAATTTATTTTGTACTGTACTAATTGTAAGTATTGCACCTTCTTGTTACATAACAATTATTATATTAAAGAAAATTGTTTCTGTTTCTTATATGTTACAGTTCTTTGGAATGTCGGAAATCTTTGAACTATTTAAGGATTATCATAAGGATCTAAGAGACTGTGAAGGAAACATAAAATTTTGCCGTAGGATGAAAAATCTCATTCACGCTATGAACAGTCGGACTCCAGTATCAGCTCTGGCATGTGGAAATGACAGTTGGAAAGTACATCGATAAATATAAAAATAATTACTTGTTTTGAATTAATAATATATCACAGATATGTCAAAAATAAATATATTTCTGGGAAATATGCTTACAAATTTTCTTATAGGTAATATCAGACTTTATTCCTTACTTGGAAGAATGGCAACGCACCTGTGTCGAGAAAGGATTGCAATTTATGTCAACGAATTCCTATTACGGGTTATTAATTTCATTGAAAGCCACTCTGGAGATTTGCACTTTTCTCGTTCAGGAATGTAATTTTAAATATATCATGACAGCAAGATTGAACCAAGACAGCTTGGAGGTATGTAAATGCATAACATAAAAAACTTTACATGTACAAGTCGCATAATTAGGGCATATATTAGTCGAATATATTAAACTCCAAATACACTACTCAACAAAATTAAAGGATCACTTGGTCCACCCTGCAAAAATAGGCAAACTTTGAGATAGAATAACTTCGTCAAAAATCATCGTATCGAGATGTTTAAAAAAGTATTTTAAAGCTTGAAGTCTCTACTTTTCAGACCTGTACTTCAAAAAACGGTCTTACTGATATTTCGTGAAGTTGCAGAATCATAAATAAAAGTGTGTCAAACCTAAAAAATTTTTACAAAATTTGCCAAGTTCCACGGAGCCAAATAAAAATTGTGCACAAATGCAATTTACATGACTTAAAAGGGCGAATCTTTATCTTTAATTTGCTTTTTTACAAAGCTCCGTACGATTTTTTTTCACCGAGTTATTTAACGTTTAAGTAAAAATGGCCTTTTTATTTCAACGTTGAATAACTCGGTGAAAAAAAATCATACAGAGCTCAACAAGAAAGCAAATTGAAGGCAAAGATTCACTCTTTCGAAAGCTGTAAACCGCATTTGTGCACAATTTTTACTTGGCTCCGTGGAACTTGGCAAATTTTGTAAAAAATTTTTAGGTTTGACACACTTTTATTTATGATTGTGCAACTTCACGAAATATCAGTACGACCGTTTTTTTAAGTACAGGTCTGAAAAGTAGAGATTTCAAGCTTTAAAATGCTTTTTTAAACATCTCGATACGATGATTTTTGACGAAGTTATTCTATCTCAAAGTTTGCCTATTTTTGCAGGGTGCAACAAGTGATCCTTTAATTTTGTTGAGTAGTGTATTTTATCTTGATAGTATTGTTAGAACATTTACATAATTATTTACGTTTGAGTGAAGTAATAGAAATAAAAAAATGTTCTTTATTTTCTATTTTCGTAGCGCTTCTTTGGTATGATGCGAGAGAGCTGCGGTTCAAACGATCATCCTGATTCCAAGGTTTTTATTCAAATGTATCGGTTAATTTCAACATATTCCCTTGTGGAGCCACCAAAAGGATGTAATGTATCCGGAGTTGATGTATTCAAAGCTCTTTTAGATATGAAAAATATGGAAAACCATGTTGATTATAGACAACAATGGGAAGCACGAATAGATTCTATCCTTGATTCAGAATGTGGATCAGATTGTCTTTCTGATGCAGTATCATTAATCGATCATAATTACTATCAGTCTGATCCATGGGAATATGAAATTGCTTATATTTCAGGATATATTGCTCGAAAAGGATTGCGATTTGCAAAATTTGTAACTCTGAAAAAAGAAGAAGTATGCAAAAATTGTCAATCCACTCTTATTTTATCGGCCATGGATACAATTCCTGAAAATCACAAGCTAATTGATTTAAGAAGTAAGGGTTATTTGTTGCATCCATCTTTTAAATTATTAAAACTTATACAAATTCTAGAAAATGTTATTGTCAAAGCTGTTCAAAATAATAACATTAATTCAAACATCATTTTCCAAGTGACGGATGCTCTCGAACAAACATCCCCTTTTCTTCCATTAGTTGGATGTGAAGATCATAATACGTTATTAACGCGTCGAATTATAATCTTTTTTATTACAACAAGAATGCAATTCATTTGCAAACAAGCTAACAAAAATAATAATGAGCAAGAAATGACAAAAGAAAAGAGAAAAGCAGCTAAGCTGGTTAATACTGTACAACACGAAAAAACATCTAATAAAAGTTCAATAAAAAGAAGTGCATCTCATGCTAAGTTTGACAATAAACTATTGAAGTTAGATAATCCGCAAAGATTAGTTTTAAAACAATTACAAAACACATAATCAAACTTTAAAAGATATATGTTACTAAAACATTTTTTATTGTTGTATACATGTACAAATTATATATCGATTGTTGCATGAATAAAAATATATTTCTGTTTTATACTAATAATTATATGTGTATATACTTATTCATATTTAATAAACAATTTTTATGATTTTAATTTAATGTTTCATTTTCAAATTTATTAATTTATATGTATCTTCAAATTTCTTGAGCTTCCATAATTATAATTTGTCAACAGATTTTAAAAGTTCCACAAATTGTTCTTTACTAATAAGAATAATATTTTCTGACAGTGGAACAATTTTTTTATCCTCAACATATACTTTCACAGATAAATTATTAAATATAACTACTCTTTTTGAGATAAAAGTATCATTTTCTACTTTTTGAAAACCAAAGAAAAACTCATTTCCCTTTGTATATGCCCAATTTTTACATGGCAATTCTATAGTGTGTAATTGATTCTGCAAAGATTTAAAATTAAAATAGTTTAACTTTGCCATTCTTCAATCTGGATCGACTTAAAGCAAAAGATCCAAAATTACGTCGACTTGAATAAACCTTATGTCCTGCCTGCAAAAATATTTTATGCATGTAATTTAATTTTGTAGTTTTTTAAGATGTATAATTACCACATGTAGCAAATTTACTTCAAGTTACATAGTAATTACATATAATATTAAAAACTTACTCTACATATTAAAACTTACTCTTATACGATTACTTCGTGATATTAATAATGAACTGATTCACTCCCTTTATTAACTCTGTTTATTTTATATATATATATATACATATATACATATAAATGTTCAATTCTCTTTATTAAAAATACCTCTGTGATTAAAAATAAATGAAATTTCCACCGAAACACATCGAAATGTAGGTATATATATATATATATATATATATATAGCTATATATATATGCTATAACATACAGCCATGTTGGAATTAGGGCTGCGCACAATGGAGGAATAGATATTAGATATTAAAATATTATAACCTATCAGAATCGTGTATTCCGGTGTAATTGGTACCTGATGGGTTAATATTTTATTATTCAATATCTGTACCTCCATTGTGCGCAGACCCTTACTTCACCATGCATGCAGCGAGTCACGTGACATGTTACGTCACAAAACTCACGAAACTTCGACAAATCTCGTTGAATGGTTCGTCCAGGGCTACGTTCGGAAACATCACCCGAGTGCCCCAGTATATCGTCTTATCCTCGTTTAACATGGGTGAACAACAAGGATAAAACGATACACGGGGGTACTCGGGTGATGTTTCCGAACGCAGCCCAGGGCGGATTGTTTGATGTTCTTTTGCTTTGGTCCGGTATAAAATATTGCATCAGCTTCATTTTTCGAGTTTCTACCGAGAGTGGCGATCGATCAAGTTTATCTCGTGCTGGTGCATATGAACTGTGTTTATATTAATCATTTGACTCTCATCCTTCTTATCATAGTTGGTAAGTCTATATATGCTACTTTTTATTATTGTATGCTTTCCTTTTAGAGGACACACTCGACACAAATATCGTTCTATCTCTATCATTCGTTGAATATCAAGACGAATAGAATAACGTTTATGTCGAGAGGTTATGCCCTCTAAAAGGAAAGTATATTATTTTTAATAATTTCCTCTCTTTGATGTTTGATGTACCTACTATATAATATTTTTTAAATAGTTAATTATTTTTCATCTTTTTGTTCTAATCTCTCTTTTATCCTGTTTATCTAGAGATAACTGTCTTTGCAACTTGAAGTCCAAAGAAATATACGAATAAGAGTCCTGCAAATACACTTGAAATAAGTACGTGTTAAACTTTTACCATTCATTTGTAACACTTTTATATACAGTTTTATTACAATATGGATCTCGATAATACTAAGCGTGTAAGTACTATTTTTTATACTTAAAGTACCTTTACTAAAATTTAGATTTTTGTTATTTATTTTTCAAATTTTTGTTTATAACAATAAAGATATAATAAGTATAATATGTAAATAATTTATAAAAATGTATTGCTTAATTAAAATAGAATGTTGTAAACACAACTTACATATATGTATAAAGTATGAATATTTATGAGTTTTATATCCTTACAATCTCTAAAGCCCAAGACACAATGCGACGGAATAGCGACAGCGATAAGTTTCAACTTATCAGAAATCGAATACACCGGAATACACATTTTTGATAGGTTGAAACTTATCACTATCGCTATTCCCTCGCATTGTGTCTTGGGCTTAAGTTGATACTTTTTTATGAAGCATGAACAAAATTTTGAAAAAATGGATGTCAGTGCAACTATATCCAAAACAAAATCATCATTTTTATCTTGGTTTTTTATCTTCCATATGCTATTGTTATTATAACTACTTTTATTTTTAATATATATTTGAAACTGAAATGATGAAATGATGAAACTGAAAATGAAAATATTGATATGATTTTTGAGAATGATGAGCAAAAGGAAAATTATATAATATTAGCTTTAAAAGATTGGGCTTCATCAGGTGGTGTTATTTCTATATCTAAAATAGATGAATTGCTTGCAAAGCTTCGACCTGTATTTAATAATTTGCCTAAAAGTTATAAGAGTTTACTGAAAACTAGTAATGTACACATTATACAATTAGAAAATGGAGGACAATTTTGGTACAGAGGAATTCGAAATTATTTAGATGGACTTAATTTAACAGATTACTTGCAAATAAAAGAAAAAATTGAAATAGATGTTAATACTGATGGACTTCCACTTTTTCGGAGTTCAAAGAAAAAATTTTGGCCTATTTTAGGATATCTCGTAGGAACTAGAAATGAACCATTTATTATTGCTATTTATTTTGGAAATTCTGACCCCAATAATGTACAAGAGTTTTTACAAGATTTTATTAACGAAGCTGAAAATCTAATGACTAATGGTTATGTGCAAAATGAAAGAACTTATGACTTCGTCATCAGACATTATATTCTTGATGCTCCAGCTAGAGAATTAATAAAATGCTATATTGGTCATAATGGATATGCTTCTTGCGAGAAATGTACGGTATGAGGAGAACGATTTGATCATAGACAGACGTATATTGATCTACACGCTCCCTTGAGAACCGATGAAAGTTTTAAAAATCAATTACAGCCTCGCCATCATAAAGGAATATCTCCTCTTCTTCAAATTGATACGAAAATGGTTTCTCAATTTCGGTTAGAGCCCATGCATTTGGTATATGAAGGCATGTTTAAAAGATTACTGGAAGTATGGAAGAATTGGATAACTCCATGGAAATTGCATTGGACTGTTGTAAACACAATATCTGATAAACTGGTTCGACTAGCTCCTTCCTGCCCTCAGGATTTCAATAGAAAACCAAGATCTTTAAATGAATTACCGTTTTACAAGGCAACAGAATTCCGTCGGTTGTGCTTATACGATGGTATTGTAGTCTTTGCTTCAAATATTGATAAAAATATTTATAAGCATTTTTTATTATTGCATTGTGGAATTTATATTCTTTCAAGTCTAATTCTTTATAAAACTTTGAACAATTTGGCAAATACTCTACTCAGGACTTTTATCGAACACTCGGTCACACTATTTGGAAAATAATTCGTGGTGTATAACGTTCACTCCCTTTGTCATTTGGCACAAGAGTGTGATAAACACGGTTATTTAGATACTTTCAGTGCATTTCGTTATGAAAACAAATTGAAAACAATTAAAAGTAACCTTAAATCTGGTTTTCAACCCATTCAACAAGTAGCTAAACGTGAGATAGAACGAAGCAACACAAAAATTGTACTGTTAGATTCTGAGATTAATAAAATTATTCTTTTTAAAAAACGAAATGAAGATATGGATGAAGATATGAATGGTAAACAATTTAGAAAAATTTCAGTAAATAGTGTCACTTTTGAAGTAAATAAAAGATATTCATGCTTCAAAACAAGTACAGGTGAAATTGTTGTCCTGAGAAATATCATTAATAGACAGTGTAATGTCATTTTTGTTGGAAATATTTTTACAAATATTTCTGATGTGTATACATATCCTTTATCTTCCCGTGAACTTGGTATTGTAAAGGTGTCTGAATTAAATCAGAAAAGATTGGAGTTTACTTTAAATGATATTATTGCCAAATGTTGGTTGATTTCTATAAAAGATGAATATGTTTGCATACCTTTACTTCATACCATATTGTTTTATAAATAGCACATATCAAATATCTTATGAAATAAACCGAGAAATTTTTATGTTTTCTACATTATATATCTATGTAAGTTTCTTGTTTATTGTAAGCTTATTTATTACATAATGATATATTATAATTAAAATATTATTTTTTAATTGTATGTAAAGAAAAGAAAATTCTGATGAAAAGTAAATACATATTAATTGTTTTTTTCAGTTTGTCGTTGTGAAATTTATAAACGAAGATGATGATTGTGATGAGGAAGATGATACTGTATTTGAAGTGGCTCTTACCAAATGGCTAGAAGGAAAATTAGATAATAAAATGATCACCAAAATTTCTTGGCCTCCTAAATCTGAACAGAGTATTGCACTTAAGAAAGAATTGAATGCACGTCCTTCATGGCCGGTTTATAATGTTATTGTTTTAAAATTATATGGTATATTGTTTCTTATTATATGTATTTTTCGTGTCTTCTATAAATTAATTATAACGATAACGACTCCTTTTATCTCCTTATGAGCATAGGACGTCTATAGACCTCTTTTGTCCGAGGCCTATATTCGTTTCTCGAATCAGATTGTTTTTCGGATTTGTGGGTGATTGGTCCACAGAATCCTACCTCAGTCAGATATTAGAGACAAATATCTACTGATATGTATACTGATGTATAGGACCTACAGTTTAACGCCGAATCCGAACGGCGCTGATGATCATAGATCTTTTGATCACCAGGTGGAGCCATTTTTTGGCTCATTAAACGCGAAAAATCATCGCGTTTGGGCGCACGTGGGATTGAACTCGGGTCTACAAATCGCGAGTCAATCGCACAGAGCGGTGAGCCACTCGACGCCACATAAATTAATTATACTACTTTTTAATTGTATTTTGTAGATACACTTTTGAATGCACGGAATGGATATATTTTATCTTCTAACTATGAAACAGAAAATGAATTTGGTCGTGGTAAACGTAAAAAAGTTAAGCATTACTTTTCAGATGAGGACTCTTTCTCGACAATAAAGACAAACAACAAAAGAATGAAAAATATTTCATTTTCTGATGATTCAGATTTTGGAGAAGAGGATAGTACTAAACAGCAGTTTGGATGTAAACGAAGTGCTCCTTCTCCACCGCTTATCTCTTTTCAATCACAAAATAATGAAATTGAAAAAGAAACTGATTATAGTAAAATGAAAAGAATCGAAATATTACAAAAAGATAATAAATCAGAAAAAAGGAATGACAAAAAATTGACATCTCAAAATATGAAATGTAAAAATGATCTGCTTAGAAAAATACATCAAGCAAAAAGGAAAACTTCAGTTATAGATAACAAGTTTAAAATAATAGAGACTGCAAGACAAGAACAAAAATCTTTGAAAAAAGGCAATGTAAGTAAATCAAATTAAGTTCTGTTATATATATATATATATATATATATATATATAGTGATATAAGTAATTTAGTTGATGTAAATTTGATATTTCTGACTCTTACACGCCCCCGTTTTTCATTGTTTTAAACCTCAAGATCTCCTTTACTATTATTAAATTTTGTTTAATACTTTTATAGAGAAAGTTACTATCAAAAAAGTCTACTGTAAAAGAAAATATTGATCTTAATATTTTGCAACAAGACTTTTCGAAAGTTCAGGATACGGAAAATGTTTCATCTGCAGATAATACATCTGAAAAGACAAGCGAAAGATCGATAAGTATAAATACACCAAGTACCTCTAAAGATAATTGTATTTATAAACATAGTACATTTAGTGATACATCAATACACAACAAATCTGTAGCAGAATCACGTGAAATGAATCCAATTACTGCTCATGTGACAGCATTTACCTCTACACCTTGTTCATCTAGATCAGGTAAAGTTACTACATTAAAAAATATTTTTCTAAATAATAATGTACATACGTACAATATAATATATGTATAGTATATACATATATTACAATACAGTGCGTATTAAAAAAGTCAAATATTGAGATATAAATATCTCAATTATACATACATATATGTATGTAAATTATGTAGTATATATATATGTATCTTACAGATAGTTTATCGTCAAGTGTATCAGAAGTTTTTGATACGAAGAAAAAGATTTCCAGTGAAAAGATGTATATACTAAACCAAGAAATTAGTAGTAAATTAGATATGGTTATTATGAACCAATGCAGGTTAAATCGTTATCTTCTTCCACATGAAGAAAGAATAGTAAGGCCAGCAAATCTTCCAGCACTTCCATTGATAACACAGGAGGAATTACAGTTTTAACTACTAATTGCTGCTGTCAAAGTAATTATATTTTATTTCGTTACTTTTTACATTTATAATTAAATCTATTGTAATTATGAGATGCTATTATTATTTGAACTATGTTTTCTGCTGTTGTAATGCAATTATCAGTGATGCAATTTCTATAAATTCGTCACCTCACTGCTATCATGTATTACCTCATCATGTATGGAAACCCAGTCAGAAATGTTGAGTTGATACGACATCGAATCAACATCGAAAACTGAATGTCGAAATTCTAATCGATTCGACGTCGATCGTGTATAAAATATCAACGACTATTCAACTATCATTTCGACGTCGATTTAAGGTCGAAAATCGAAATTAAGTTGAAATAAGGTTAATTTTATTTTTTCAGTAAGAATGTACTACATATATTGAAGGAAAAGAACCAATTTTATTTTTTTCTAAAATAAAATTTTTTTTATAAACTATATTAAAAGAATACACCACTTATATAACCGAAACAAAATATAATCGAAAACAAATTTTGATATATGTATAATATAAAAAATAAAAGTTTCAAATATAATCATATAATAATAGTTCCAGTGCGTGAGATAAACTATTCATTCTTTACTCTTCTTCCCAAACTGCCGTCATCTTGGCGCCGCCAAGGAGCTTGCTTCAACCATGATGAAGTTGCTGAAGCAATTTCTGGAATTTCTGCTTCCGGTCTTTTATCTAGAACGGCACCTATTAACATACAAGTTTTACATATTTTATTAAAAAGAAACTATAAGTAAGAAATTAAGATATTTACAGAAAATATTTGTTTTTTAGATGCTTACATTCTATTGTATGAATAAACCAATACAAAATTTTGTCAAATTGTAAAGTAGTATTGAAAAAGTAATTTACAGTTGTTCAAGAACAAGATAGTTAAATGGAATAATTTAGTATATTTGTAATATTACTTAAATAATATAATAATTTATTTATAATCATAGAGATTTTTTTTTATTTTTATATATATTAATACAATATAAAAATTTCAAATAAGATCATAATATCAATATTTGCTTTTATTTTGAATAATTTATAATGTTAAGGTTATTACCTTGAACAACTTCGTATAAAGTTAACTTCTCAAAACATTTTTTAGACTGATTTGAACCACCTTTCAAAGAAAATGTAGATGCCAGTGTATTTGAAATGAGTTTCTTCAGTACTTTATATGTTGCTTTCTTAGTATTATCTTTAACCCTTTGCGGCATAGTGACACTCCTGAGTGTCACCTTTTTCTGTACACTTTTTTACATTTTTGAAACACTATTTAATTAGTTTTAATGACAAAAAGCATATAAAATGTATTAGAGAACATCCCTTCATAGAAATAAAAAAGAAAACAAAGGTTATTGTTAATTAATTGAACGTTATAAATAAATTAAGAAAAATGTAAAGAAAAATGTATGCTCAAAGGGTTAAGACCAATTACTTGACTCATGTAACAGATCTGCAAAATATTAATATTTAAATTAGAGGAATGAATATGAAAAATAACTTTAAAATATTAGAAGAAAAAACATTTACAGTTGCTCCTGCGTTATCATCTTTCGATAAATATTTTTCGATTCAATTACAAATTAGATAATAATTAGTAATTAATTGATTAATTTTATTGCGTATGTAATTAATTACCCATCTTTAATTTATCATGAAAAAACATCTTTCAACTTACTTGTAATTCTACGTGCTTGCCATCAATACAACCAATACAGTTGGGATAATTCCAAAGACGGTCAAAATCTGCAGCAATATTTTGCCAATTCTTTACATTATCTTCAGGAAAAACTATCTCCTTTAAAACATTCCATATAGCGTTGCAAGTCTCCGTATTATTTTTGAAACAGTGTTGTGGGCAACACGAAAGGCATATGATATTGACATCATGCTGTCTCCCGAAGCTAGATAGCGGAGTGTAATATGTAAACGTGTTTCAGGAGGAATTGATTCGCGAACGACAGACTGCTTCGTAATTAATGGACCAACTAATTCCAATAATTTTGTAAATGTAATTGAATCCATTCTGAAGTAATACGAAATTTTGTTTCATCTTCAAGCTCCATTTCTTTGACGAGATTTTCACTATCTCCTTGTGAAACGTCGATGTAAATATAGGTCGTACCCAAAATTGATGTTGTTTACCTTTTCCTTTATTTTTTTCATCTTCATACAATGCACACAAAAACAAGATTTTTCGATGCAGTATTTTTTGTTTAAAAGGATTACTTTGTTTAAATTTCTTCATTAATGCAAAAATTGCTAACAATGGGCGCGTTCAGTGGACTCAATAGTTGAGTGAGCGCTCACTACTACTGGTGCATTCTTCTAGATTAAAAATTATGATTGGATGATCTAAAAGAATACACCAATAATAGCATTGATCAATGCGATTTCTGTGATATAATTGATTTTATGTCTTTTGTCGACCAACTTGAGACATACTCAATTATTCGAACTAATGTACATACTTTCACCTGAAGAAGTGATAGTCTTGCCTCAGATTGGGTTGTATATTACATACTGCGGGACAACATCATTGTTTGCAACTCTGAGTAATTTTTAATTTTATATTGTATTGTCGCTGATGATGATCCGAAACGAAGGATCGAAACGTTCGACATAATATCTATGTTATAGATTTTAAGATTATATTTTTACGCACTGCTAACAGCGTTGACTCTTAATAGCCTTTTGTATTTACTTAAATTTTTTGTATTGTTTTTGAAACATATAAGAGTCTATAATTCAATTATATTATTAATTTATTAATTTATATACTAAGTTTTTTATAATATAATTGTGTTGTATTTATATAATAAATATATTTTAGTTAAGCAAGACTTAAATAATAGCTACTGGTGATAATCAAAGTATAGAATTAAATAATGAACAAATACATAAAACGGATGCTAACTTTGGAAATAGAAATAAAACAGGCACAACTCAGAGCAATCGAATCAATAAAAAATAAAGAAAATATTGATATATTTAGAGTTTGAAATATTGGAGAAATATATTTAGTTATTAGTTATTATATATATAGTTATTATTATAATAGTTATTAGTTATTATAGTTAGTTTATATGTATGCAATAATATACATTCCAAATAGGTATGTATAAGATCTTAAGGAGTTTTTTAATTATAAATATTTATAAAAATACTTATAAAAATAAGTTGCAAAAAAAGATATGTGACGAAAGATGTTATGTTTAAAAGTAGGATAATTACATCGCTAAAGCTGTTTGTGATCAAAAACATTTATGACAAAAGATGTTATATTTAAAAGTAAGATAATTACGTCGCCAAAGTTGTTCGTAATAGCATATTTATGATAATGTTATGTTTAAAAGTGAGATAATATAAAGTAAGATTTTAATGTAATAAATCAATGTTTCTGTCAATTATGTGTAATAATTTTTATTATAAACTTCCTCTTATCCTAATTATTTTAATAGAACGCATATGTCAAAAGATAATATAATATAATATTTTATCATAAACGAAAAAAGTTAAAAGGACGTTGTAAGAGTCAAAAGAAATAATTTAAAACAACAATTAAAAAAAGAAAAACGCATATATGTAATACATTAAAAATTAACAATATAAAAATATTTGTAATAAAATTCGAAAATGTACATTAAAAAATAACAATATTCAAAAACCTGCTAAAACCTGCTAACGTTTCGACTCGTGGATTGAGTCTTTTTCAAAGCGCAAACATATTCTTAAAGTTAAAATTCTTCGGATTAATTCTGCAAAACCAT
>NW_017280508.1:37751-44638 GCF_001594065.2 Cyphomyrmex costatus | reverse complement strand
TTGTTGTTTTAAATTATTTCTTTTGACTCTTACAACGTCCTTTTAACTTTTTTCGTTTATGTTTATAATAAGAGTCCTTTATCAATCTTATATTATTATAATATTTTATAATATTATATTATGTCAATAAGTAATTAGAACTATTGTTATAACTAATATATCAACTACGCTTATAATATATACTGTAATTATGTAATATTAATGAGAATAACATATGAAATAATATAATAATATATATAGATACATCTATACGACATAATATAAATTTTATCTGAACAGTCGTTCAATGAGAGCATTTAGTATAAGAAAACCTTCGACTGATTGTCTGTCTTTGGGTGCGTTCCGAGTTACGCATGAAGCGCGTAGACTGCATAGAAAGTCATTCCGAATTAACTATTGCGCGCTTCGAAAGCGCTTCGAGAGTACTTGAATTCCCCAGATTGTACTAACCGTACTGAATTCTTAGCACTCCACTCAGCGCATTGACTGCTTCTCTTTCGACCTGAGGCAGTTGATGCGTCTGATGCGTTTGATGCGTTCATGCGGTCTATGCGCATGATTTGTAATTCGGAACGAGCAACGAGTACCGGACAATACAACAATGAACGGACGAATATTTGCGATTTGCGATGGAACAGCGATTACAGCAATTGCATGATTTCCCGGTCTTATTAGAGGATAAAAATAAAGTATTAATTTTATTTTTAAATGAAGAGGATATGGCGAAAGTAAGCCAAGATAAAATTAATGGCATTATTCAACAAAAATTAAAAGGGCGAAGTAAGAGTCAGAAGTAAATTACATTTAAAATAATATTAAAATGTTAACATATTTACAATAGAAATATTACAAAAATTGCTTAACAATTGTTACGCGCAGCATGTTTTTAATTTTAACAATTGTTACGCGCAGCATGTTTTTAATTTTAAGTAACGGGCATAATGTTTTTAATTTTAAGCAATTTTTTGTAATATTTCTATTGTAAATATGTTAACATTTTTAAATTATTTTAAATGTAATTTACTTCTGACTTTTACTTCGCCCTTTTAATTTATGTTGAATACTTTCATCAAAATTAATGGCATATTATTTTACCTTGATTTATTTAATGTATAGATTAGACGTTATATTAATTAGGAATTACGCGATCGACGTAATCAATAATTTTTTCAACTCCAATTTGTTTTCCACGTGATTTATCTACTATTAATAGAAAAAATATTTTCTGCGTATCACTTAGAGATATGCCTTCGACTTTATTTTCACTATCGCTCGAGTCGGAACTGTCATCGGAACTTTCATCATTTTTCTTTAAAAGTATTAAAGAAGAAATTACAATTATTAGAAATTGTTTATTGACGTCTTGTATAGCGTCCATCTTGAACTCGCATAGCTCGCACAGGAAACCGGTCCAAATTCATAAGCGCTTCATGCGTGTTATGCGCGCATTGAAAAAACGGAACAATTTCAAAGTGTTGTGCATCAGTATTGCAGTCCACGCGCTTCATGCGCGACTCGGAACGCACCCTTTGTCTGTCTAACGGAATGATAATCATGGACATAGGGAAGATTCGAACCAAAAAATCATGGACATAGGGAAGATTCGAACTAAAAATCGTGGACATTACCGACACGATCGTGGATATTGGCTACATAGTTCAATGTCCACGTTTTGTGGACATAGAGGCGCTTCAAAATAAAGTTGCAGCTAAATCCTGGGCATGGCCGCTCTTAAGTTCCGTTGAACCACCCGACCGGTGCGGACGCGTCTCGGTTCGGGTGTTCGTTTTTTGTATATTTTTGAGAAAGTGTTGCCGACTTTGACCGTGCCTCGAATTTCCTTACTGATGTGTGTCCGCGTTTGGCTCGGCTCGTTCGTCCGTCCGGACGCGCGTTAGAGTGGCGTGACGACGTTGCAATCGCAGGCGCCCGGTGTTCGTTCGGGTTTCGCCATTTTTCGCGGGCATTGCATCATTCTTCGTTTACATAATACGACTTTGTTTCGTTTACACATTACGATTTTTCGTTCCTGGCCTTGACGATTGCCGTTGGATCGGCTACCCGGCCAATTATAATAGACAAGAAGAAGAAGATGGCCGCTCTTAGGCTTCTCTCTGCTGCTAGTCCCTCATTTTTGCTATAGGAAATGCATACTGTCGATGTCCCCGAACTGGGAATCGATCATGAAACTTTTTCCCTAGGATGAAAAGTGAAAAGTGAAAAATTTCTCCATTAACTTCAATGATAAAAATTCTCACTTTTCACTTTTCATCCTAGGGAAAAAGTTTCATGATCAATACCCTGAAGTTGGCTGAAGATTGTTAGGCTCGGCCCCGAAGAGTAAAGAACGAGAAGCTCAAATGCGAAAGCTACCTTGCTTTTTATAGTAAGACTTTTTCAAATAGGAAAAGTTTAAATTCATTAAATCTTTGAATGAGAATTGATAAGAAGCAGGAAAAAATCTCAAATGAATAGAAAGGTGACGTAGTGTTATTTTTTACAGTTTGAGATTATGATACTTGTTACGAGAATTTGTGTATGTTGGGAATAGAGTTATAAAATAAATAAATAAATAAAAAATAAAATTTAGCAATAAATATTTGAGGAAAGTATTTAATGAAAGGCAATAATAAATAATTTTTCGTAATTATCTTTGAAAACAGTAACTTTTAATATTAACAATAATAAGAATTTACTGTGGTTTAGTGGTATATGCTCATTTCTATCCCTTCACTTACTTTTAATATTATTTTTTTAATCGAAATTAAAAAAATAATGTAATAAACTTGTCACCTCTGTCATAGGCGCATCAGTGTATATAATATTGCATAAATAAACAACTCACTTGTAAAACGACAAAACTGGTTTGTTCTCGATATGCTTATGCTTATACATTGTTGACTTGCACCCTTTTATAAAACAATACATATTAAATTGTTAAAAATGATGCTGCAACACCTAAGCCGAGAAACACGTCTGTTGCGGTATACATTCATTCAGGCTACGGTCCACTTAGTGCTTCAAACGCTACAGAGCATTTGTAGCACTGATATGAAATGGTTCATTTGACGCTTCGAAACGCTCCCAGCAACTCTGATATGTCATTAATACGTCATCGTTTTCGCTCCAACTGCCTCACCTCGGGAGGTGGGTTGGCTGGAACGTTCACGTAGTAATTGTAGCATTCGGAACAATAATGGACCAATTCAAGCATAGCGTTTGGAGCGTAGCATTGAAAGTATTTGGAAGAAGCAAGTGGACCGCAGCCTCAGTAGAACCGTGCATATACTATAGTCAAAGCTCCCCACTCCCACAGAAAATTACTCTTCGGGGCGGAGCCTAATTTTCCAGCTTGAGGACACGTCTGAAGTTGGTTACTGGCAGTCCATTTGTATATAGTCAAAGTATTTATCTTTGTAGGAAATCGAAAGACTCGATGTACAAGAACTACTAATGCTCATCGGAGAACGTGATCTAGAGCGTGATCTAGACGAGCCATTAAAGGTGGAATCAATGGAGGGTGAAGCGAATTCCGCGGGGACTTCCTCCTCCTCGTCTTACATTTTTATCCGTTATCTGTGACGATGCTATTAGGTGATGCGATCGATGATGATTTGAGAAAATTAGCCATTGGCGGTGGCATATTTGGCGAAAAAATCGCGACCTCGATCCTCACTAACGCGCACGAAAAGGGAATCAAAATCCTCCAGAAGCGCGGATAAACGCTTGTTAACCATAGACATAGTATGAATAGACGGAGCATTGACTCGTTTTCCTATAGGAAAACGTGACACCTGCAGATAACAGGAGTGAGACAGAACAGGAAGTGCACGCGCATTCTCTCTGTCTTCTCGCGCCTACGCAAATTAATGTTTACAGTGAGTTTCGGAGGTTAGAGTACGTATGACAAGAGGTCTGTTCGCGTTGCTTGCACTTTTTGCACTTACCATCTTCGCTTTTTCTCTTTTTAACGCCGAATATATATCTATCTCATTTTAAGTGCAAAATTATTTGGGGATTTCATGCAACGCGAACAGGGTATCGATCATGAAACTTTTTCCCTAGCGTGAATTGTAAAAAGTGAAAAATTTTATGTGAACTTGTGAAAAATGAAAATGTCACATAAAATGTGAAATTCAATCGAAAAACGGCAGCCTCATCGAACTGAAAGAAAGATAGCACTTATCGATGGGATTTTTTATCTGACTGGCTTGTCGACAACTTGACCTAACACTGAAAGTTTTAGAAATTTATGCATATTGTGTAAAACGTCCAAGCAAGAAGGAATCGAAACTTTTATCGTTTTATAATGTAACGTTCATTCTAGAAGATTGATGTTATTATATAATATGTTAATAATTATATAATTATATAAAGGTTAACATAATTACAAAAATTGTACAATTGAAAATGACATACATGTTATTAACTAACTTTTAGGTTAAGTTAAATAAATTAATTAATCTATTATCAGTTTATGTTGCTTTATCTATAAATAAAATAGAAAAAATTATTTCTGTAAAGAATTGATATAAAAATTGCATATTTATTTATACATAAAATTTCATATTTGTATAACAATAAAAACGTACTTTATTTCATAAATAAAGCTTTTATTGAGATACTGGGTGCGTTCATAACGGATTCAAACTAGACACGTATATTACTATTGTCTTAACTGTATAATACGCATGCGTAACATTTTTCACTTTTAACTAAGTCGTCCGATGGTGAAAAATTTACATGAAAGGATATCATTTACTCATGAAAGAGGACATATAACCATTCACTGAAAACTCACATGAAAAGTTTCACATTGCAAAAATTTACGATAGAGAAATATATTTATGTTATAGATAACTAAATCAACGTTAAGCAATATATCTTTTCAAATTAAACCACGCATTAATTAGTACATTACGAATCGTATACCATGTAGAATGTAATAAATCTTTTTCATTTTTCACGTAAACACTTTCACGTGAAATTCGTAATGTGAAAAGTGAAAAATGAAAAAGTTTCATGATCGATACCCAGAGCTAATACGTGAGCGAAAAGAAAAGTGTGTTATTTCTTTGTATTATAAAATTCCCAATGTGCTGTCTGCGACTGTATTTAGAATAGTGATAACAATGCGTCTTTTTACAAGTAAGTATTTATTATGTGCAGGCGATCGTGGTATAAGATTTGTTTCTCTCAAAGGCAAAAATCCGATTTCGAATCCACTAAAAATATTAAGTTTTATCGCCTAATAAATACATTTACACACACATATATGTATATCTAATCAATTCTTATTGATATTTTTCAATTTCTGAATATCTAATAATAAAAAAAAATAAATAAATATTACATATTTGATGAATATATAATTCAGTCATATGAGACTAATAATTCTAATTTGAATTATTTCTACGTTAGTGTGTTATATGAAGAATTATTATAAATATTAAATTAATTAATAAAAAATCTTATAAATGTTAAATTATTAATAGAAAGCTTTTGCTTCTTCTTTAGAAGGTAATCTGTAATACAATACAAGAATTATTGCATTTATTAATAACATAACATTTATAAGATTTTTTATTAATTAATTTAATATTTATAATAATTCTTCATACACAACACTAACGTAGAAATAATTCAAATTAGAATTATTAATTTCACATAACTAAATTATATATTCATCAAATATGTAATATTTATTTATTTATTTTTTTATTATTAGATATTCAGAAATTGAAAAATATCAATAATCAGATAAAATTTAATATTTTCAGTGGATTCGGAATCGGATTTTTGCCTTTGAGAGAAACAAATCTTATGCCACGATCGCCTGTGTGCGTATAATAAATACTTACTTGTAAAAAGACGCATTGTTATCACTATTCTGAATACAGTCGCAGACAGCACATTTTCGGGGAATTTTATAATACAAAGAAATAACACACCTTTCTTTTCGCTCACGTCTTGTCATACGTACTCTAACCTCCGAAACTCACTGTAAACATTAATTTGCGTAGGCGCGAGAAGACAGAGAGAATGCGCGCACTTCCTGTTCTGTCTCACTCCTGTTATCTGCAGGCGTCAGCCAAACCATGATGTAAGAATACAAGATGTATCATTCCCGTGGATGCGCACTCGTCTAAAATAATGGCCGCTCTTTAGACTAATCAGACGTTGACCACAAATACTAAAAAGCAATGGTCAATCTTTGATTGGCTGCCCCACAAGACTACCGCCATTATGCGCAATGATACACCTTGGCTGCATTCGGGCAGCGCGCTATTAGCGCCATTTGTGTGGTACAGTTCGCGCAATTAATGCCTTCCAACCCTATGACGTCACATTCACTCTTGAAGCATCGCGTTTACTTTCTCGGTCGTTTTCATATTCATGGCTATAGTAGACAAATCGTAATCAGCCGGCGAAATTGCGCGAATTTCTTCAACCTCTATAGCCCGTGTTCGTGACACCTCGAATGTGTGTGATTAAAGTTTTATTGACACTGTTGACAGTCGTAAATTTCGTTTGAAAATATATTTACATAACCAAATTTTCAATTATTTACGACACATAATTTATCAGATAAGTTGCTATTCTTCCTTTCTGTATTTATTTAAAACTCTATAAAAAATTATGGAAAAAAATCTTTGTGCATTTTTAATGTAATCAAATTTTTAATTATTTACGGCTCATAATTTTATCAGATCAGTTTATTACAATATTTATCATTTGCATTTTGTCTTTTTATATTTATTTAAATTTCTATATAAGATTAAGGAAAAATATCTTTGTGCATTTTTCTTCTTTTACAAATGGAAACGAACAAGAAGAAATTTTCAACAAGAATAATTTGAGTCTTTTAAGATTTTGGCTGAAGAAGA
>NW_017280508.1:7783-37602 GCF_001594065.2 Cyphomyrmex costatus | reverse complement strand
CGGGAGAGGTCACAAATTTTCCACAATCTGGTGAACTCCACGAACAGTCGTTTGCAACGAGTGATTGAAAAGGATGGCTATTGGATTAAATATTAATTGTAAATATTATAATCTAGAAATTAGTGATTAAAATTGTTTATTATTCTTAATATATATATTGTTTGGATTATACTATGTAAAGGATACCCGTTCATTACAATTAACTTCTTCCGTCAAAGTCTTAAAAGATTCAAGTCGTTGAAAATTTTTCCTTGTTTGCTTCCTTCTGCAAAAGAAAAAAAATACACAAAGATATTTTTTCTTAATTTTATAGAGGTTTAAATAAATATAAGAAGGAAGAATGGCGACTTATCTGATAAATTATGAGCAGTAAATAATAAAAAATTTGGTTATGTAAATATATTTTAAACCGAAATTTACGACTGTCAATGAAACTTTAAACACACACATTCGAGATGTCACGAACACGGAATCTAGAGGTTGGAGAAATTCGCGCAATTCTGCTGGCTGGTCCGTCTATTACAGCCATTAACATGAAAATAACCGAGAAGGTAACACGTAATGCCAAAACAGAGTTGGAAGGCATTAATTGCGCGAATTGTACGTCCTTGTCTCACGTCTAATGGACGACGAAGATAAAATGAAACAAATAGCGCTAATAGCGTCTCTCCGAATCTAGCCCTTGTATTCTTACATCATGAGCCAAACTACAGCCATACTCCGTATGCTTTTCTTTTAGATGACACACTCGACACAAACGTCGTTCTATCCTTCGTAACATTCAACTTCAACTTTAACTTGGTAAATGGCACAAGATCCCTTTTAAAACTGGGTCAAAACGGCCAGTATCGAAAATGCCGCACAAGGCGGTGAGTGACGCAAAATCTTAGCGAATCTGCGAATGACGCAATAACCTGCGAAAATGGCGAGAACCGTACGAACACCGGATGCCTGCGTCCACGACGTCGTCACGCCGCTAATACGCGCGCCAGGACGAACGAACGGGACATCCAAAATCGCGGGACCGCTAGGCCGGTTAATCGCAAGGCATGGTCGAAGTCGGCCATACACCTTCAAAAATATACAAAAGAAAACACTCGAGTCGAGACGCGTCCGCCACGGTCGAGTGGTTCGTCGGAACTCCGTAACATTCAACGAATGATAAAGATAGAACGATGTTTGTGTCGAGTGTGTCCTCTAAAAGGAAAGCATACTCCGTCTATTCATACTATGTCTACGGTTTAATACTTATGTTGCTAATAACCGATGCCGCCGCCGGGATCCGGCGAGGCAGACGCACCTTCCTGCATAGCAGGAATTCCGGCTGGATTATAGACATAAAAGAGCGTACTTACACAAAAGGAAGAAAATAAGCCTCTAAAGGACAGGCACACAAAGCCAAGGATGCAGGCGAAAGCTTACGAAGCACAGGAGACAGTCAAGAAAGCGCAGGCACTCAGGAGTGGATCCACACCATTCGACAGCTCGCGAGCTTCTTCTTCTTCTTTAGTTAATGGCTCCTGCCTCCAAATAATAGGTAGGTCAATACGGCCAGGTCACGTCACAAATGAAAATCGTATTTAAGTGTCTAACGAACGGATGATGCAATGCCCGCGAGATTGGCGTTGTTCGACCGGTATCTGGGCGCCTGCATCTACGACGTCGTCACGTCGCAATAACGCGCGTTATGAGAGCCCGAGTCGTCGAAGGGTGCAAGATGACGAGCAATCGAGACGAGCTCAGCCGCGGACACGCATTGAGTAATTCTAACTTATGGCACCACGCCTCCCAATAATGGAAAGGCGATACTGCCAGATCACGTCTCAATGGAAATCGAAAAAAAATATGAAAACGAACAAACAAATAGAACAAAACAAAGCACGGTCAAAGTCGGCAACACTTTCAAAAATATACGGTAGAAAGCACCCGACCGAATGGTTCTTCAGTCCGCTGCGGCCGAGTGGTTCTTCAGAACTCAACAGCTCGCGAGCGAATGGTCTGCTGAATAGTGATGCGACGAGTCGAGTCCTGGACTCGTCAAACTCGATTCTTAAAGATACTCGAGCAACTCGAGAACCGATCTGTGATCAACTCGAGCTTCGAGTATTGTGCGAGTACTTACTGAGACTCACATTATCGATCAACTCGAGTCGAATCGATTGATTGATTGACGCGTGAATGTGCATTTACTGCCGAATTTACGAACCACGAATGAATGCGAATCAAATCAGTCAAGTGATTCGCCGATACTCTCGTTGGTGAACTAATCATGGGCCTTCACAATCGAATGTGAGAAGAATAATTGACTGTGAATGGTCAATTTCTTATATAAGAAATTGACCATTAAGTCATATGACTTAATACTTAAAACTTAGGTAATGGCTTATTGTAGAAGGCCTATCATAGCCATGATATAAATACAAGGGTATGCTCATTTGGTGGTAATTTTGTTTTAAGAAGCTAAAGAATATTAATAAAATGTATATCTTATGTTTTTTGTATTAACATAAATCTAATGAATGTTTTTGATAAATCGATAAGTATATTTGTTTCTGTTTATTTTACTTAAAAACTAACCTAATTGTAAATATTATATAGTCCTATAACCTATGTGCTGATTTAATGATTTGTATTATTTGTAGTACTTTATGCGTTCTATTCGTATTTCATGACAGAGAAACAAAGAATCATGAAACGAATAAAATCGAAGGTCGTTATTTTTCAAGTCCTGTTTGATTGGATATTTAATGGTCTGGTATTCGAATACTAAGATTTAATTTAGTTGAGTTTAAATTGTATCTAATCTAATATTTAAATTATTCAACTCGAGTCCAAACTTGAGCTCGAGAACTCAAAACCGTACTCGAGTCCGCGGACTCGAGTTCAGATTCGATTCTTTACTAAAATGAATACGAGTTACTCGATTCTCGAAATAAACGAGTTGTCGCATCACTACTGCTGAACGCGACTATTGATCATGGTGGTTATTTCCACCATGACTATTGATAAAAACGCGCTTTTATCTCTAAATTTCTATATTAAACAGCATAAAGCCGGTTCTACATTAGTTGCATGCCAATCGCATTTGTTGCGACAGCCAATCTGAAGCATTGATTTCAAAATGCAAGCTTGAGATTGGCTATCGCAACGAACTTGCGATCGGCTTGCAACTAATGTAGAACCGGCTTAATGTAAACTATAGCATGTTAGTGGATGTGGTCGAGTTGCAGCTACGAATGCTTCAAAGCACTTAACTGACCAATCGGAAAAAAGAATTATTAATAAGAATTATTATTAAGAATTATTTTATTAACTAGCCAATTAAAAAATGCTTCAAAGCGTTTGTAGCGGCAACTCGACTGCACCCAGAATCTAAAGCCCATTCTACATTGTCATATCTTAAAGCACTTAATGTGTGTCAATTTAAAGTCTCACGATGCTTACATCGTTGTAAGCACGTTCTGAATACGGGCCGTTATTTATATGTATTTATTTATGTATATTCATACATAAAAAATTTTTTACCGGGAGATATGTGTCGAGATCCAAAAGATTTAAACAACGCATGAGCTATTTTGATGATTTGAACGATATTGAATTAAAAATGAGATTTCGCCTAAACAAAAATAGTGTTCTTTTAATATTAAACCACATAGAAGAAGCATTAATATTTAATGCAAGAGATACAAAGCGGCTAGTCTGCTCGCCGAGCAAATAAACATAATTGTTACTTATAGGTCCAACCAATCATATTCAATCGCTCAGCAAGCGTACCTAGCCGCTTTGCCGTGTTGAACTCGCCCAATTTTACATCATAATTTAAATTAAAATGCAAAACTTTTATGGGAAATAAATAATAAAAATTATTTTTTCTTTTATTAGTAATATGATATTTTTAACTGCACAAACAGCACAAATATATACAAAATTATTAGCATATCATGATCCTAATCTTCTTCCTCCTCGCTATCATCCTCGCTTTCGTCTTCCAACTCCGGCATGGGAAAACGTAATAAAGCTGCTATCCCAGTTAATTGCTCTAATTCTAAAAAAAAATGATTATTTTATTTTATTACGAATAAATTTAGGACACTAAATTTCCTTATTAAGCATTTTATATTTGTAAAAGTTTCAACTAAATAATTTCTATCATTTATATGTATAAAACTTACGTTCACCCGAAACATGCAGACTCGAAAATATTTTGACATCACCACCCGAGTCTTTCACGTTTTCAACCAGCTCAACGTATTCCTTTCTCTGTGCTACATCTTGACATCTGAACACAAAAAAATTTGACAAAAAAAGTACAAAAAAATATTATAAAATAAAATTAATTAAAAAATTAATACTGCAATAAGTATAATAACAAGCTTAATAAAATCACCTAAATAATTTATCTGATATAAGCAGAATTTCTATTGCTTGAGCAGCACTAGCTTTTTCAACATGTTTCTTGCCATAAAATGCTCGAGCAGGATCCGTTTGCAGTGTATTGTAAAATGCTTCTAAAGCCCTTACTTCTCCTGCCGCTTTGGTATCGGAAATTCGGGAAATTACAGCAGGATCAGCTAGAACTTCTGTTATAACAATAAATTGGAATAATATAATTACACTTTTCAAATATTATGCTCATTCAGATTTCATAGATCTATACGCTACCTTTTAATGAATGTTTGAAACCCGAACTAGCGTGAACTAGCAAAAATTTACTTTTATTATCTAAAATAACTTTATTATCAGATTTAACAGCTTGTTGTATCATATAATCCATAAATTGATCTTTTACAAAACCAGGACTGGCAAGGATAACACATTTCACTAGATCAAAATTTATGTGTCTCAATATTCCTTGCATAATACTCTCGTAAAATCGTGCCAAGCCCTAAATATATATCAAATTAGAAATATTATTTAGACTCATCTATATAAAACATTTTTAATGTTGACATAATGTTTATCAAACCTTTTCGTGTTGTGAAACGTTTCCTTTCCTTTTTCTTGGTATAACTTGATCAATTTTTGCACGAACTATTGTCATATTAGAAGTTATCAAACAAATTTGTGCTATACCTTCTTGCATAATCACAGCAGCTACATCAGCATTCTAAAACAATAAAAGAAAGCATTATAGCCAAATATATAATCTTTGTTTTGAAAAATCATTAACCTGTGCAGGGTCACATGCAGTATCGACTCTTTCCAAAGAAATAGAATCCCATTTAGCTTTAGTAATACTAAATTTTCGATTTTGTTCAACATCCAGTGTATGATATGCTCCTGTCTGTAAAATAAAGCAATTAAATATAATAATAAATAATTAGCTGCTAATTTAGTATGTAAAGCGATAATTGGCATTAAGTATATATATAAATGTAAGAAGAATAAGACACAAAATCCCATCATTGAAACCATTATCTTGTATCATCCTGTTTGGATAATCCAAAATGCATAGGAGAAACAATTCTTTTAATATGCTAATATAACACAAATACTTTAATAATGCAAATAATATTACAAATAAATATTTTCATTTAAAATTAAAAAATAAACAATTTACAAGCTGAAACAATTGAAAAACAAACACAAAAATAACAGAGTTAAATGAAATTGCTAATAAAACATTTATAACCGTGTTTGAGAGAGAGAGAGGAGAGAGAGAGAGAAAGAGTACGAAATAGATTATGAACAAACATTATTTATAGAAATCAACTTTGGTAAAGTAAAATCATATATATGTTATAAAAATTGGCAGAATGTTTATCATTACTTACCTTAACATATTTATTCTCTTCTACGTTTCTACCTTTAAGTCGTAAAACACATGCTTGTGTATCAAAATCAATATTTTCTACACATATTGTTAAAGTAGTTCTAACTCTATAACTGTTAGAGCTACCAGTTGCAGATTCCATTTGTACTTTTCTAAACAAAAGTAAAAAATAAAATTAACAAGATAATATTAAAATTAAACAAAGAAGAAAGATATTGTAAGAAATATAAAACTTGAACTTGAGATACCTGAAAGTAGAACAGCTTACAAAGTCTCCTTCACTAATGAGATTATAGGCATGCCACATATCCTCTGTATTTTCAGGAACCAGAGATACACGCCTAAAGATTTCATTAAATTTTATATTAAATTTAATCTTAAAATTACATTGGTATATATATCATGAAAGTTGTATTATATATCACATATAAAATATATATTTACCCTTCTCCATCTTTATCTACATTCCTTGATACTAGCTTCATCCTCAAGATATTTTATCTTAAATATAAAAAAAAAACACAAAGTATATTTTCTATAAACAAAACATCATAAATTTACGAATTTTATGAATTAATTATTAGAATTAGAAATGTGTATTTCCACATTTTATACTATATTATAAAATTTTATATTATATGAAAATAATATATGGCAAGAAATTTAACATATTTTGAAGCTTATTATTAAGGAACAATATGATTATATATTGTAAATAGAAAGCAAACTCGTATAGGTTAATTATAACATCTCATTTAAAAACATCGACGAATCAATATAAAGTCGAGAGTTTTACCTTTACATTTATTGCACGATTATATCTTTAGGAACATTATCAAATTCATGTTTTCTTTATTTGAAGAGTAGCACAACGAATTATGCCATATGTCAAACATGACACCTCTTGATTTTCGATCGACGATTTTTCGCAACCTTGTGGATCTGCGTAACGTGATTGATGAACGATAACCTCAAATTTATCTTCTATAGAAGGCATTAGGCAAAATATTCATTATTCATATATTTGTGTCTTGGGTCCACGACGCTAAAATTTAGTCCGAATTCTCGGACCGAGTAATGTAAAACCAATCAATTTAGCGTTTTTCTGCAAAAACTGCATGTTGATTGCAATTGATTGGCTACATATTTCGGGATACAAGAACTCGAACGAAGTTCTAGCACCGTGGACGTGAACACGCCACTTAGAAACACCAGCAAACTCGTGTATTTCATTTCTCAATTGCATTCATAAAATCGATTTATTGTTTGATAACTTCCAAAATTTTACGAAATATGAGTAATAATAATATATATTATACTGAGATATACATATATTTGGGTAACAGATAATTTTTTTTCCTTTTTCTTCTATACCTATATACAGTAAATTTAATGTATTACTCAAGAGTGTAAAATATTTTAAAGAAATTTCTAAAATATTTTATTGCAAAATTTGAAAAATAAAAAAAATTTTTCATGAAACACACATGTTTAAAATACAAGTGTGTCTATAGAGGACATCAGTTTTTAAAATATTCTTGTTATTATAACATTTGTACAATATTTCTAAAATATTTTTTTGAAATATTATAATGCAATATTTTAAAATGTTTTACAATTGTTTATAAAATATTTCTGAAATATTTTATGAAAATATTTCAAGAAATGAGTCACATAAATATTTCATACTGTGTGGGTAAGTTTTCAAATTAGTTTGTTAACTTTTTATTATCTATTTGATAATAAAAATTAGTAAACAACTAATCTGTTTTTCAGATTTAAAAAGAAGAAAACGGATCATATAGTTGATTAAATTTACTTGACGTGAATAAATTAAAGATTAATTTTATATGATAATATTAAAATAAAACTTTACAAATTCATTTAAACATTTTTGATAATTTCTTTTTTTGTACACTATCTTTCTCTTTAATAGCTGCTGCAAATGCCTGTAACTCCTTTTCGACAGTATTGTGTAAAGAAGGGTCGATTTCAGCAGCTTTTCTCAAATCTTTAATAGCATGTTTTTCGTCCCATGCACCAATGTATGCTTTACCTCTTCGATAAAGGGCCTTTATATTATCTGCAAATAAAAAGTAAATGTAATAGTATTCTATTGATATATCGCTTTTATGTAACCTAATATTATCCTGTATTTATTATATATACCTGGTTCTGTTTCCAGAACTGTTGTACAGTGTTCAATAACTGAATAATATTCTTTATTTAACAGTTTACATTGTGCATAATTTAAAAGTAATGGCATCTTCATTTGATTTAAAGTTAACCATTCTTCATCATTTGGTTTCTCACTAAAATCAAAATTAATTTATTTATATTATATGACGTAACTATATTGTGTCTGTTTTATAACTAAATTTCTTTCAACTGCAATACATTTCTTCATAGGCAGAACTCACGCTAACATGAGTTGTTCCAATATTCCAATAGCTTTTGCATATATTTCAGATGCATTGTCATATTTTTGTTCTCTGAATAAAGTGTTTCCCTTTTCCTTCAGATGTGGAATACTTTCCAGTTTCTCATTCTCTGTCATTTGCCACGACTCTTTCTCATATTCATTTGGGAATACCACTTTTATAAGTTCTGTAAATACAAGAGTTTTTGTTAGTCCTACTGTTTTATAAAATTTTAAGTTTGTTTAAAACTATATTTTTTTTTATATTGCAAAGAAAGGAAAATAAATGCAGAAAATCATTAAAAATATAAAGACTTTTGCTATTAAGTTTTGACAAAATATATGATATTTTATATTTGTACCTATTGTAAATTCTAAATCTTGAGGATATTTTATAAGTTCATCCAAATCAGTGTAACCAATGCCTTCATTTTGAAGAGTAACGCCACAGCAATGATGATTACGTTTCTGCGACTGAGGCTTGCCAGCCTCTCTTAACGTCTTAGAGACAAAAGGGTATGTAGTCACTAGCTAAAACAGAATTCACCATAAAAGTATATTCTACATGTTAAATACAAAATAACAATAAATACTTATTACAAACATACACTTTTATGCACTTTAAAACAGGCAACTTCATTCAATGCCATTTTTTGTAAAATTACTTCCCATACTTCCAATTTAAATTTTTTCCCTAATATAAGTTCCATTGGATTTTCCATTGTCCTACTATCATCTATCACTGTTTTGTCAAAATCACATTTTGTAGTTCTAAAGTGAAATACAACCTAAAATAAAACCAATTATGAATAATTGTTCATAACAAATTTTATTAATAAATATCTTGTATAATTAAAAAAAACACAAGTGATATACGTACCTTTGTTCCTGATATGAAATTAATGTTTTCTGATCCAGCATGAAGAACAGTTTTCACAATATACTCGTCATTCATGATAATCTATGTATTTAGATTCTAAATAATGAATAATATTTAAGAAATAAATACTTTATTCTTAGCAGATCCTTTCTGATGTTTAATTATTAAGCAACAAAATATTACGACTATGCTCGCACATCGTAGCTGTCACAGTAATTTTAAGTAATAGTGCAATATATATGAGAAAATACACTGATGCATAACCTCAAAAATTTATTTAAAGAACAATATAGCAATTCTTTAATCTTGTCTATAGAATAAATGATGGTACATTTTTCTAAGACAACTTACAATATTATTGTTGTTATTGTTTTATAACTACAATTATCATAAAATATACCATAATTATGCAACACTTACACATGCACTGTCAATCAAATTTTAGTTGAAATTTTACGGCAGATATCAGCCTCACCTAGCGAACAAATATATATTAAGAATAATAATTAATAAAATTAAAATTTATTCCTTTTCCTTGCAATACAACTTTCACATTTGGGTGAAATATTTTCGAATGTATTCGATTATGTACTTTCATAAAGAATTTTTTATCTTTCACTTTTCTTTAAGTATAATTTGTTCTAATTTTCCATGAATTTTTTTTATGAATCACACTGAATTACGAATTGATTAAAAAATTACATGATAATTTAAACTTTTTTTTCATATTTCTGTAAACAATTAAAGCCAATTACAAAAATCTAAAATATAGATAAAAATCTTCGATTCTTTTTTATTTCATTAATCAATAAATCTATATATATAAAATTTTGTGCTAAATAAACTATATATTAACATTATAATACACATATCTCAGAGAAGAGAGTATAGGTGTATATGATAATAAATAAAATAATCATGTTTATATAAACTTTTTAAAAATATATTATAAAATCGCTGCGTTATCTGTTAAAAAGTAAATTTATTTTTTATATATTATTTATAATTTTACCAATTAATACAAAAGAGAGAGAAATAATGACTCTCGTTATATAAAAATAAATAAATAATGTCAAGGGCGATATGAGTCAAAAAGATATTTGTTCATACAATAAAACATTTAATTAGTCAATGCTTAATTTAGACATTGTTAACAATAATTCGAGAGCCGAAACTTGTAACGTTTATATTTATTATCTATTTTTTATTTTTATTTATTATCTTATTTAATTAATTATTTAAAGCCGAATTATTGTTAACAATGTCTAAATTAAGTATTGACTAATTAAATGTTTTATTGTATGAACGAATATCTTTTTGACTCATATCGCCCTTAACGTCATTTATTTATTTTTATAATTTTACATTACTTAACATTTTTTCACATTTTAAAAAATTAGCTTTAAAATTTATAATATAATATATTTCAGTATATAATTCAATATTCAATTTCTCTGAATAAATTTATAAAAATAATATTAAATGTGTATTTGTTTTTTATTTTTTATTACTTTTCATTAATTTTTATTAATTATCTCTAAAATCCACAGTATTTTGATATTAAAAGCATTAATGCTTTTAATATTAAAATAATACTATGGATTTTAAAATAACAAATATTATAATTAAGCAGCATAAAAAATTATTTATGCTGCTTATTAATTATAATATTTGTTATTTTTATTCCATTTCTATACGATTTCGTAGTTGATTTCAACAATTTCAGCCATTTATGTCTGCATTTATTTAACGTCTTCATATAATATTTTGTATCTCTTTTATTATTAATGTATCTTTTATTATTCATATATATTTTTTTATATAAAAGTGTAAATCAGCTACAAAAATTATAAAAACGTTTCATCATTATTAAGTGTCAATAGTCGGCGAGGACGCGAGGAGAGTGAAAAGAGGAAAGGTATGCCTGGGTATGCCGTAACGATCCATGACTAGCACATTGTATAGCGCATGATTGTAAAATCTAAAAATATATAATAAATAATTTGAAACTCTCGAGTGTATTACAGCCTTTATATACATGTATAGACTAGTGACCTATTAGAGGGTCACTAGTATAGACTATAGGTGAATAAACAGCCGACCGACATCGCATTCCTTTGCGATCATTTATACGGGATTGTTCGTCTTTCTCTCTCTCTCTCTCTCACACACACACACATACGCGCGCTTTTACTTAATTTTTTTATCTATCTCTTTCGAAATGCGGAAATGAATCGATTTAAAAATGCATAAAAGAGCTGACCAATCGTGCGTCTAAACCAGTCTAAACGCAGAAATCACGGTCGCGACATGTTCTGAACATTAGAATGCGCGATTGGTTCGTTTCGTGGCTCGTGGCGTGTCCGCGTGTGTCTACTTTACGCGAGTACGTTCGGTATTATATACATATACAGTAGTGTCTCGGTATGTGTCAAGTTAATCGTGTGAGTTCCGCCGTTATTTTTTAAACACAGTTATTGAGCAAATAATACTGACGATTATACTCGATAAAAACTAACACGAATAGCCTCTCTTTCTTTATCGACTTCTTGAATATGTGCTCGGTCATCGGTAGCGATATTTAAGGAATGATGATTGCGAAATCGTCGCGCTCGAAGAAAAACAGGTGACGAGAGCAACGTTCTCTCTCTCTCGAAGACGAATTCACAGCGATTACAAGTTTCAATTCACATAAGCTTCAAAAATTACGTAAAATATGTAAGTTTTCTAAAAATCTCGACGATGGATCTCTCATGCCACATGCTCACTGAAAAAAATCCATCTTTCCCAAAATTTATGCCCGTGAGATCTCCTTTTCATTCGGCAATTTCTTCCGCAGCGTTACTGACGAAACACTTCGGATCCGTGGGTTTTTCAAGAATTTCAAGTAAACGTCAGTTGTCGACATGGATGCCAAGGAGAAAAAGAACTCGGTCGAGAGTGCTACGAATGGATACAAGAAAGAAGGTTAATTCTTTAATACTACCATCTGGCGTGTTAAAAAAAATTTTTCTCGCAATAATTGGAAATCATTTTTTACAGATGTCAAAGAAATACAGATACCTATGCCATGGGGACATATTAGAGGTCAGTCTGTCATTTCTGACTTACGTGTTACATTGTAAATTACATCAGCCCTGTATTATAAAATTATATCAAGATAATTTTATTCTTTATATAAAGGCTACATTTCCATATTCAGTATCAGTGCTGAAAATCTATAGCATTAGCAATAAATATCAACAGACTTTGGCAGATGTCATATGAATGTCAAACGCATATCATATATATATATATATAATCATCAAAGATACAAACACATACTTAGATTAACGTTGCTCTCAATAGCCAAATTTCACATTAAACTCAATGTATTGATAAATTTAGGAAAATGGTGGGGACCGACAGATAAGCAGCCTATAGTGGCAATACATGGCTGGCAGGACAATTCGGGAACTTTTGACAAGTTGGCACAATTATTATCAAACATAGCTATACTAAGTATAGATCTGCCTGGTCATGGCATTTCCTCTCATCTACCACATGGACAGTTCTACTATATATTTTGGGATGGGGTTCTTGCGCTACGTAGAGTTGTTAAATATTACAAGTGGAACAAGGTTAGCCAGCGAGTCAATGTTATACAACGATTAAAGTTTTTTTTTATAAATTATAAATATAATAGTAACATATGAGAAATAAACAAGAGCATGGGTTTTATATGCTTTATTTTGCAGAAGTTAAATGCAATTACAGCATAATTTAAGGAGTATGTAATCATTTATGTTATGTATCATTATTAATTAGTTAATTCGTGTATTTTTAATTTAAATATATATGCTACATCCAACATGAGGTATAACACGTTATTAAATTCGTTATTTAATATTCACATTGCTTGCACTTGGTCATATCATAATTAATAAAAAAAATATTTAAAAAGGCTGACTGTTATGTATGCATAATATATGTATAATATAAATATTAAAACTCTTAATGGGCAAATAATAGCTTGATTAAGAAAACCTTGGTATTCAAAGTTATCGTTGTATAACTGCATATTATTATGTATTACATTATATTCTCAAGTAATGAACAAAAAAAGCTTTTTAACTCAGCTGTAACTTTATATGCTTTATATGCTTTATTTTGCAGAAGTTAAATGCAATTACAGCATAATTTAAGGAGTATGTAATCATTTATGTTATGTATCATTATTAATTAGTTAATTCGTGTATTTTTAATTTAAATATATATGCTACATCCAACATGAGGTATAACACGTTATTAAATTCGTTATTTAATATTCACATTGCTTGCACTTGGTCATATCATAATTAATAAAAAAAATATTTAAAAAGGCTGACTGTTATGTATGCATAATATATGTATAATATAAATATTAAAACTCTTAATGGGCAAATAATAGCTTGATTAAGAAAACCTTGGTATTCAAAGTTATCGTTGTATAACTGCATATTATTATGTATTACATTATATTCTCAAGTAATAAACAAAAAAAGCTTTTTAACTCAGCTGTAACTTTGTTGCATTTTTAAAAACATGTAGGATTTTTTCTTCTTATTTAACAAATTTCTACAAGTTTATAACAGCAAAATGTGTGTTCTGTTAAAATATCATAAAATATAGAAAATAAAATAAAAAAATAATTGCAGCATTCTTATCTGCAGGCAAATGGTGGGGCCCTAGTGAGCTCCAACCAATAGTGGCACTACATGGTCGCCAAGATAATTCAGGCACTTTTGATACATTAATGCCATTGTTGTCGAATGACGTTTCTATTCTTTGCTTGGATATGCCGGGGCATGGTTTATCTTCACATTACCCAAACAGTCAATTCTATTATGTATATTGGGATGGTGTCATGTTCCTTCGTAGAATTATTAAACATTTCAATTGGAACAAGGTTAGCGAGTAGATAAAATTCACTTTATTTACAATTGAGATCAATATAAAAATCTTTTACAATATGATGCTTACATGTTCTCATACATATCTAACAGTCATCCTTGCGCTTACACTTAATTGCATTTATATTTATATTTCATTCAAGCATACTGCATGCCATATAGTTTTTTTGCGTATGTGAAAATTATGTTAATGTGAATATTTTAACAAACATTACTAGTATTATGTTTTATGTTTAATATTTATGTATATAGAATAACTAATACATAAGAGATATATAAAATATTGTATAATATTTAATATATACTATATATAAGTTGTGTACATCTACTTAAGTTAATGTAAGTTTGTTATACTTGGTTGTATTATGAAAATAGGTCAAACTTCTTGGACACTCATTGGGTGGTGCTATATCATTTCTATATGCAGCATCATATCCAGATGAAGTCGATTTTCTTATAAGTTTGGATATTGCTAGTCCGAGTGTAAGAGATGTCAAGAAAACAGCTGCAACCACTGGAGAATATATTGACAGATTTTTGAAATATGAATTGTTAACATTGGACAATATACCATCTTATGAATATGACGAAATGCTCGATATAGTAGAAAAAGCATATGATGGTTCTATAACAAGGGATGGAGCAGAAATATTAATGAAACGTGGTATGCAGCCAGCACATAAAAAGGACAAATATTATTTTTCTCGTGATCCAAGATTGAAGGTGAATTTAATTATGTAATATGTTTTATTAGCAACAGCTAATACTATATGTTTTTACGCTTCAAAAAAGTGTGGTAATATTATTAAAAATTATTTGTTTTTTGTAGGTTTCCCTTTTAGGTCTATTATCTCTAGATTTAATACTTGAATATGCATCTCAGATAAAATGTGCTTACCTCAATATACGTGCTATTCCTGGAATGAAATTTGAAAATCCTGAAAATTATCAAAAAATATTAGACATCATAAAAGTAGGAACTAGGAAATTTGAGTATCATGAGGTGACGGGTACACATCACGTACATTTGAATGAGCCTGAAAAAATTGCGCCTATAATCAAGAACTTTTTACAGATTTAATAATAATATTATTTAGTTATATACATGTAGTAATAAATTTTCAGTTACTTAAAATAATTTTGTGAAAAGTGGGTATCTAAAATTCTTTATCTAAAATGTACAGATTAACAGAAATATATATATTGTATTTATGTGCAACACACACACATGTATGCTTGTATTCGCATATATAAAAGTATACATATGTAATTTTATTTATTAAATTTTAAACCTTAAGCTCTATACTTCAAAAATGAATTATATATATATATATATAAAAGCATTAGTACTGTGATAAGCAACGATCAAGGAGACGTGTATAAATTAAAAATATAATTATAAAATAGGATTATTGTATTAAATTACAATGAAATGTCAAATTTCGATTTCTGTCAAACATCTAGTATCTAGTTTTTATGTGAAAATTAATAAATTATTTAAAATTGATCTCTAAAGTTAATTTAATTTATACATATAGGCTGATCTATTTTAATCGATCAACTAAAATATCTCAAAATCCTTAAGTTTAAAATAAAAAATGTTTCGCGGACAAAAATTACTCAATTACTCTCTAAGAAGCAAAATCATAATAACTCTTTGTTAGATCAAGGATTATCTAAAATCTTTTAAATCGAAACTTTTATTTTATATATATTCATGCATCAAACTCTTCAAAACTGTAATGTATCTATTTTCATTAAGTACTTTACAAGTTGTGGAACTTAAAAAGTTAACAGGTTAAAGCTTAGTCGACACACTTATCTTAAAGTAATTAAGTTTGAGGTAAAGGAAACATAAGCTTGAGGATATGTCAACTAAGATCATCATCTTCTCTTAGACTTAATTGTTTTAAGACAGCGAGTTAACTAAACATTGATCTGTTAACTTCCAAGCCTCATAACGTGTAAATTATTTAATGAAAAAATACTTTATTAAAGTATTTTGAAGTTACACGTGAGTATGAAATGAAAATTTAAATAGAATTTTAATTTAAAAAAATTAGGTTATCTTGATTTAAGCTTAAACACATTCTTCTTCAACCGAGATCTTCTTTCTCCCTAATAACTAAGGAACTTTTAACGAAACGCCAAAATTACGTGATATTCTTCGCAATATATAAGAATTAAAGATTTAATTATTTACAAAATTTTAAATACGGAATTTTAATTTATCTTCAGATTTTAATATGTCATTCAAAACACTATTAAGATCCATGACGCTATGAGCATCAAAAATTGTTAATTAAATTCGTGATATTACTGCGGTAGTAAGTATGTATGCGTCAATGCTGAAATACTATCAGCGTCGTGATTTATGGAAGGACAATAATATACGCAGTATGTAAAATTCACACATAATTATAATAAGCACTGTGATCCAGCTTTGACCGTTATTGGCTCCCTTCTTTTTAATTGTTTGTGTTTATCATTTGTACGGTCATAGAAAGATTTTACTAAGGAACTTTTGTTTGAAACATTTTTGTCTTAAAAAACTTAAGGGTTCTGAAATATTCTAATATAGATTGATTGAAAATAAAAATCATCACAATATGCATTAGAATAAAATCCACCCATACTAGTCACAATCATTCCTGCATCCTTAATATTAATTATTTAAGAAATAAATTAATAATTACTCAATATAACTTTTAATATTCAATGCGGTAAATATTGTATCTTAAAATTGAGCTTTCGTTACATTATTAAAATATATAAAATAAATTTTATTTTAGTATATATAATGAAATGTGCGATATAAGTTAAGCAGATGTTATTTTTTTCAGAGTTTTTGTTTTTACTGATAATGTGTAACATAAAACTTGTATTTTTTATTTATTGCTACAAAGAAGAAAATCCACTAAAAAAATTAATTCCTTTCTCGAACTTCTTTGTCTACGTGTACCAAGGACAGCAAACGTTACGCGTCTATCATCCAATGAGCACTAACGGCGACAATAATGCATTAATGTGAAACTAAAAGTAGTTGAATTCAACGAAGTCGCATTTCTTGAACTCGTACAATCGGACAAACAAACGTAAGAAAAATACGATATTCTATATCAATCCCATAAAATGCCTTTCAATAGTTTGAAGGCGTAATCCATAACACGCGCTCCAGATAGATAAATGCGTAAAATGAGCCATACATTTTTGTGGCATCGCGAGGTCGCAAAAATAATGTACAATGATTTAAAAAAATCCAAGTGAGTGAGTCGACAAGTGCAGATACTACAGATGTTTATGATATAATATTTCAAATATAAACCAGGTATACTCTTACTATATCCACAATCAGAGCGCGAGCGTGATATTAATTTCAATCTGTACTCGCAAGTTCTCTTCAGCCATATGTTTACATATCTATAAATTTAGATTTTTCTAGAAATGCACTAATTTTTATTTTATCTTGATTTCGAAAAAGTCAATTTAAATTAATTAAAACGTTAATTTATGGACACATCCATGGAGAGTGTTACAAATTATACAATATCAAGATAATAGGGCTATTGATACAGATGTTGCGGACATCGTATAATAGTCAAAGTAAGAAGTCACAGCGTTTATTCCATTTACTCAGCTGCTATACAGCTATATGCTACGTAGGAAATATAAAATTAAACCCTGAAAACGCATTCATCACAATTCGTGATGCTTTCCAGTCTTTTTGAATTTTCTACAATGTACAGACCGTTTACACGTTGCTTGCAATTAACGTGTGTTTTTCAGGTATTTTCCGAAGGTACGAAAGGTAAGTGAAGTTACGAACAAGGACGCGCGACTTATACGATAATTTGCATAAATTGCGCATTTCCGAAGTCTGAAATGCCATTTCGGTGTACGAGGCCGACGATAAAACCGTAAATCTAATCTGCCGGCAAATTCAACGTCGAAGAGTCACGCCTGTGAAATAAATACTCAACGAAATGTCGGGATTCGCGTTTGCGAGTTGCGTGTAAAAAGCAACAGCTTAAAATAAACGCGAGTTCTTCCAACAAATTATTATTGACCAGAACTTCTTATCGGGAAATTTCTGGATACGTGGCCGTCCTATCGTGTATGCACGTTGTGCACGCCGGTAATTATCAGCGATAATACCGCCGTACATAGAAAATAAATATGAATATGGCATGCCTGAGCGTACAGGTGGACATCGTTCGCCACTATTGTTCACGCGCACCCTCCTTGTACATCTTTCCACAATTGAAGAAGCTCTTGAATAACGCTGGATGAGGAGATCTATCGAGCTGTTAGTCTATCATACGGTAAGCTCGAATAATCGCCACGCGATTATCCTCAAAAAGTAACGCGTTTGCCTTTATAATTAAGTCTCTCGAGACCTTTGAACGGATAGATTAGAACGCAAATTAGTATCGTTAGATTTCAGTCTGCGGCTCATATTTCGTCCGAAAGTAAAAAGTCAACCGTGAGTATATTCGTATTGTAATATATTAGATATTACACGTTAACGTTGTTCGAGTTACAATATAATATGTTACCAGGTGTGATAATTATTATTTTAGGAGTGACGGTAATATAGATTCAAGTACGTAATATAAGATATAACAGTCTGTTAAATAATCTGCTTTATTTTACTTTACACAAATAGTAGCTATTGTCGCAATAATAACTTGAACCCGATTGTGGCAGAACTACTAGAAAAGTGCGCAAAAAAATATTCACATATTTTATGGATTAGTTCTCACGACGCTCGACACACGAAGAGTTAGCCACGTCATAAAATAGACCACGCAGTAATCAACCCGATCCATCGATCCCAACGATCAACAAACTTTTCATTTCAAAGTTTGTTCGTTCGGCTCGAGTTATCAGGTTGAAATGATCACTGACAAGTAATTGATTATGCGGAAATAAGTTTGTCATGATTCCGTGTCTTGGATATTTTTGCAAAGATGACTTCGATAGGCCAACAAAATCTGCCGTAATTCTGCATCCGTAGGCGTGTAAGAAGCGTAAGTTCTCAGACGTGCTCTAGATATCTCCAAATCCTGTCATAATAATATAATATGTAAGTTTCTAATTTTTATTTAAAATCTATTGGTATACAATATTTTTTACGTGTATGTGTATATATATATATCATGCAATACATATACACAATAAACATCTCATATCTTGCAGTATCAAGTCTTTAAATTAAAAAATTGTAATGATAATTTGTAGTGAAAACTATCAAATCAAAATTCATTTTATACAATTTATAATTCATGTCAAATTTCAAAATAGAATCTATTTATAATTTTAACTAATTTTATGTATTTTAATATACATATGTATTCTGATTGTATTTTTATTTGTAAAATTCTATTCTGAATATAGGCTATTTAAAGTGACTTTATGACAAAATTCCTTCCAATTGTAAAAAATTGTAACACAACGATAGATAACATTGAGTAACATATGATCTTATCAGTAAAATTACTTCAAAGTAAGCAGCTTGTCCAACATACAGAGTTTGCACATTCTATATTCAATATATCATACACTGAAATTTGCTTTTAATATTTTTTTCATACCTGTCTATTTAAAAAATATGCTATAGCAAACCTTTAAAAGAGCCTGATTACGAATACGAGATTTTTCCAAATTTAAAGGTAGATTTGTTGGCGATGAGTTAGAAACTTTGAAAATATTCCTGTTGCGACGTAATTTATTGCTGCGAAATAAAATGAGAAATAATAATTTTTTGTTGATTAGAAGAAAGTTATACACATGCATGTATTCCTATATTAGCAAATAATAAATTTCATTATAAATGTACCGTTCTTCTATTTCTTGTTCAAATTGCTGTTCTTTTCGCAGGTATTCATCAAAAACACTTTCAATATCTATATTGCTGCTCCTCGCCATTTCACTAAATTGTTGCAGTCCACTATATGCGAGTATAATTGTCAATAGTAATTAATGCTTTTAGAATTGGAATTGACTTAAATTATTTTTTAATTGAGGAACAGAAAATAAAGAAAAATATATGTTTACTAATACCACTAGAGTGTAGATTACACGGTTTCCATGGTAACGCGTTACTAGTGTAACGCAATGTTCTTCAATACATCTAAAAACGATCGATATGTATATGAACTATTATGAACTATGACGCATAGTAATGTAATTGCTATCATTTAGGCTGGAATCAGACTACGCATTGAAGATTGAGATTAAAGATTGAAATTTGGCCAATCAAAATAATAGGAGCTAAGATTCCTTTAACCAATGAGGATAGAGAAACTTTAGCTCCTATTATTTTGATTGGCCAAATTTCAATCTTTCAATCTTCAATCTCAATCTTCAATGCGTAGTCTGATTCCGGCCTTATTAGTGAATGTCTGTTAAAAATCAACAATATTGTATAATCTTAGAACGTTTAATTTTAAAATACAATAATAAAATATTTTAAATAAATTATATCCAAGAAAATTTATATTTATAATTCTAATATGATACACATATATATAAATGTCTATGCAAAATTTGTTATTATAATACATTTTAATTAAGCTAAGATAATATTTTTTTTTAAATAAGAGATCCCAATGTCAAATTTATTTATTCTCCTAAAGACTGCGATTTTGGCTGTACAAACATAAAAAACACATATATATATATATATTACAAAATAGCATTATTAAAGCATTGCATTTTATTATTTTATATTTTTTTCTTACCAGTATATATATATGACTCGGCAAAGAACGTTCAATCATTTCTGATAGTTGTCCTTTACCCAACTTGTGTTCCTCATCTGTATATTACAATTGTGATGTATCAACTATAAATACAAATATAAAATCTTTAAATTGTTCAATATAGTAGATATTATTACCTGCAGGTACAGTTAGCGACAATGTTGGAAGAGCCACGAATCCAGCGACTAGCGGTCGTAAAACCCAATCAACTCTTCGAATATTCCTAGGCAATATGTAAGTATCAACCTAAAAAGATATTTAATAAGATCATTATGTACTTCGTATAAAATGCAAGCGTGAAACGTACTTGTTTTTGCCCAGCAAACATAAATGCATCACTGCCTTCCATAGCTAAGCGCAAAGTGATGAGGTAATCAGAATGATTTTTTATAAAATATGATATACAGAACGGCGTGCGAACCCATCCATGGGCTGGCATTTTGGTTTCCAGTCCGATTACCGCATCTTCGACCCATAAAGGAGCTAAGGTTACGCTACTACTAGTTTCCAACGCGGTTTCATCATTTGCTCTGTGAAAATAACGAAGATTACAGACTGCATTTCTTATGTTATAATCTCTACCAATTTTTACCTTTTCCATTTAATAGTGTATACTCCAATACTAATTGGCAACTCGCCACCTATCTTTGGAATCAAGCAATAGGCATCAGTTCCTGTCTCACCATCACAGAGTTTAACACCCGTTAAAATGGACTCCTGATTGTCAAGATTATTCTCTTTTTGAATGGAATCTGCCTAATTTCCAGCTTAAGTTTATTACAATGTTCTTAACACAAACTTATAGAGATAATTAAATTATATTTTGGATTGTCTGAAAAATCTATGTGAATTTCTTAGATAACATTAAAAATTTTTAAACTTCTACGAGAGAGAAACTATGAAATTATCCGAAAGATGGAAAAATATTGTGAAATAAAATGACATTTTTACAAATTACAATTATTTTTAACTAAACAATTTTTTAGTTCAAATAGCTTAAATTTTAGTTTTGCTTGAAAATCTGTATGGACTTTTTGGACAACTCGATACATATACTCTATGAAGACTTACCAATTCTATAGATGTACTTAGAATGTTTATAGGCCATGGAGAAACACAGGTAATATGAGGCATAATAATAAAAGGTTCGTTAACAAAACCTTTTGTTAGTGGTTCAAACAGTGTAGTATAAAATTGTGTTGCAACTTCAAATGGTTTCTTAACCGCCAATGAATATGTTAATTCTTTACTACCTCTAATTTGTTCGGGTCTAGTATAGTCTGCCTGTTATATATAATCATGATAAATTATAATATTATACAACTATAATATATTTGATATATTAATTTATTGAGATAATTATGTATAAATACCTTTATTATGATATTTCTATCACCTATTTTATGTGCTCTAATATACACAATATGTTTGGCCAAAGTGCCTTTCATCATATCACCAACAATAATAGATAATTTTGACTCTTTACTAAGCATATTAATACTTAATTCAGCTGAAATACATGATAGAACAGTTTAAGTGATAAAAAATGATATAAGATTTTAAAAAATGATCATTTATAAAGAAAAAAAAAATGCTAAAAACGTGAAAACATACTTGATTGCTCATTGCTGCTACTATCTGATACAAGTATTACATATAAACAGACTGCATTAACATTCTCATTAGCTAATAAGGATATCATGATGGGTAGCCACTCGCCTAAAAGGGCAGGATTATTGGATTTTGCATCTAGATTTAAACTTGATTCTTCCTGTTTAATCTCTGCGTGAATTAATGGTCTTATTGCCTCAAATTCGCCTCCACTATCACAAATAAAAATTGTATTAATTTTTTTTGTCAAATGACTAATAAATACTAAAAGTGGAACTTTAAAATTCTATAGATATACCGAAGTTGTTGTATTTCAGGATACAAACGATCTAATAAATTTGTTTCTCTACCCATAGCTGAGAATCTCAACATAATACAACAATGCGCGCTATCACCCATTTGTAAAGAAACTGTGCTAATACGAATTTCTACACCATCATTTTGACGAGGAGCTCTAAAGTTAAAGTAAAATTTTTTCGTTTCTTTTGCTTGAAAAATAAGTTCTGGTTGTTGAATCTCATCAATTGGAATCTCAGCATTATAACCTCCACTGACTGTTATCGATGCATTAGAAAATTCAATGATACTAAAGTAAGAATTCCTGCAGAGTTAGAAATAAAATTATATTTAGTAATTTTTTAAAATACATATATAATAAAGATATATTAAAAAAGATATATTTTTTTAAATACCTTACGATAACTTCCACTGTTATCATTGTATTCACTGCATACATTTGTTGCAAAAATCTTGCTTTAAGATCGATAAATGATGTCATATTATTATCATCAATTGTAAAAATATTTGGCTCCGAACGATTTAATTCCAACATCCACTTCTCCATAGCAAGATGCTTAATATCGTCTGGTAAATCTGGTTCTGGATTCGGTGGTATTTTCTAGTACCAATGAATGTCAAGCCATTATTTTGTTAATTTTGTATATCATATGAAATAAACATTTATTTATTAATAAATTTTGCTCGTTTTTTGCAATGCAAATAAATGATCTACATCGAGCTAAATGGAGATTTAATAATGATTGTTCTTAAATTTTATAATATAAAAAAGAGAGAGAGAGAGAGAGAGAGAGAGAGAGAGAGAGAGAGAGAGAGAGAGAGAGAAACATAACTCAAAAACTAACAAAAAGTGTCGTACGTTTGGGATTCACAAGTCCTTCTTCAGCGATTCTTACAGATATTTGTGTCGTTGGATTGATAACATTCTTTTATGATTTGTGACGATGCAATACAATGCCGATACAATGATTATAATTTGGATCAATTTTCCTGTTCTCAATGCGAGTGTATTGTCTACAGTTATATAATTAGTTGTCGTCAATAAAATAGTCAATAAGATAAAATAAAATAAATTGAAATGAATAATTAAGTTACAGAATTTAATAATTAAGTTAAGGATAATACGTCAAACTTGATGAATATAGAATTTAATAACTTACAAAAGCATGTGAGACAGGACCATCGTTACAAGTTCGTCCAATCAAGTTGAACGCAGATGTTACAAAACAATATGTATATATATTGAACGAAATATTACAATGACAAAACGCAAAGTATAATAATGGAAACTCTGAGCACTAAGGTTAGCTTTAATTTGTTAGACTCTGTTTCAATAAATAATAATAAGACTCATCAAAAGAATTAAAAGAATGGTACATGATAAACTAAACACACAAAACGCTGATAATATGAGTTCTAACAATCAGAACAACAATAGTAATAAGAAAAAATTATTTGTTGTACCGTTCATACCTAAAGTTTCTTATTCAATTCTTTTTTTAATAAATCAATCTTCACAATCTGCTACAGAATATATTGAATGCTTTATTTTCTTTCATCAAAGTTCATATATATATATAAAAATAAATTAAATAAATTTCAAAATCAGAATGTTATTTACAAAGTCGATTGTAAAGATTATACAGCGTCTTATATAGGACAAACAAAAAAAACTCAAAACCCGTGTAAATGAACATAGAAATAACATAAAGCATAACTCCTCTAGACATATTGTCATTTCAGACTACAGATTGAAATATAATCATGATTTCGAGATTAGGAAGGTATTACAAGTCTAGATATTGAAATAAACTACCATAAAAGAAGAATCTCAGAAATGCTACATATTGAAAAACAAAACAATGGTATTAACTCACAAAAAGACACGGACAATCCTGATGAGTCTTATTATTACGTATTGAAACAGAGTCTCACACACAAACAAATAAATGTTAACCTTAGTACTCAGAATTTCCATTATTATACTTTGCGTTTTATCATTGTAACATCTGCGTTCAACTCGATCGGACGAACTTGTAACGATGGTCCTGTCTCACATACTCTTGTAAGTTATTAAATTCAATGTTCATCAAGTTTGACGTATTATCCTTAACTTAATTATTAAATTCCATAACTTAATTATTCATTTTAATTTATTTTATTTTATTTCATTGACTATTTTTTTGAGGACAACTAATTATCTAACTCTAGACAATAAGTACACTCGTATTGAGAACAGGAAAATGGATCCAAATTATAATCATTATATCGGCACTGTATTGCATCGTCACACATCATAAGAGAATGTTATCAATCCAACGACACAAATATCTGTAAGAATCGCTGAAGAAGGACTTGTGAATCCCAAACATACGACACTTTTTGTTAGTTTTTGAGTTATGTCTCTCTCTCTCTCTCTCTCTCTCTCTCTCTCTCTCTCTCTCTCTCTCTCCCCTCCCTCCCTCTCTCTCTCTCTTATATTATAAAATTTAAGAACAATTATTATTATTAAATCCATTTAACGCGATTTAGACCGTTTACTTATTTGAAACTTTTATTTATTTATACAATAATAATATAATCATATGTAGCTAATATAATAAAATAAATAAACGCTTTGACAAACTAACCTGTAGTATATTCGTAATATTGTTATAAATGACAGCTTGCCGTTCCTCTGAGAATGTAGTTGAAGGCCCTAAAGCTTCAAGAGCCAAAGTGAGATAGTCTTGAATACTGGTCGATAAATATGCAGCTCGTAATGCATTCTTTAAAATATCTGTGAGTAAAACTGGCCATCGTTCTCCATGATATTCCCACAACATGTGCATCAATAATCTAATCAATCAAAATTTAAAAATTTTTATTGAAATACAAATTAGTTCGGTCCGTTTTCCAAAAGATAATCGCCTCCAAAGACGAGTTATTTTTTCGAGATGGAATTCGAAAATTGCCTGAGAGATGAAAAAAAGTAGTAGCCAGCGATGGACAATACTTTATAATTAATCTGTTCATTCATTTTGTATTGAAATAAATGCATTTTTGAACACAAAAAAAAACGGACCGAACTAATTTGTACACCTAATTAACACACAAAGTGAGTCTAAAGAAAATAACAAAAGAATCAATGACTTTGCCGTTAAATGGCAAAGATTTATTTACTGAAGGCTTTTATATGTAAAGAAAAAAGAGAAATTAATTAACTTACGTTAGAACTTTGCCATAATCTCGAGCATTAAAGTATTCTTCTGCCATTTGTACAACTGTAAACAAAAAAGAAATTTTATGAATATAAGTAATTATTATCTCTATATCTTCAAAAGCAAATTATCTACCTAGTAATCGCCGCATTCTTGGACAACGATATATCTTGAATTGTGATATCGCGTTTCCTAGTAAACCAATAATTATCATCTGAAAAGAAATGCAAATATTTTAAAATTATTTATCACATATTATTTTAAAAGTACACAGATATATATGTAATTATCTTACAGAATGATTAACTGTAGTTCTTTCTCTGTATTGTAAAGCTTGTATGCCGATAGTTTCTCGAGCTGTGTCTGCTGGTTCTGCGCTTAATTTCCCAGGTCTCCATGGCCGTTGACCATAAAATTCGAGTTTTTCTTCACCCAGTAATGGATCTGGATCTGGATAGCTGCTTATATGCTAACAAATTTTATTAAAACTCAAGTAATATAATTATAATATGTATAATCAGAAAATGTATAATATATTTGTTAAAAAACTAAGTTCTTCGTATGTGTACCTGGCAGAGTTCTTTACACGCAGATTGTCGTAAGCTTGCGTGATTGGCAGCTAATTGGAAATAATACCCTGGATGTTGCGTTTGAACAGCAGGTAATCCTTGTCGAATAGCCTCATCAAATAATTCTGCAAATGTAGAGAACTGGCTACTCATCCAAGCATGATGCTCAAACATAAGATCCTTTGGACCCGTTTTTAGTTTAAATCTAATAATAAGCATTAATCAATGATTACTATTAAAGTTTGAAATTTGTGTAAATTATTGCACTCAATATTTATACCTTTCTGTGTGAAGTCTAAACTGAGAGATGGCATCTTTAGGAAGATTTAAACTAAACATTATTCTGCACAACTTATAATTTATAAAACCAGCAACAGTTTTTATCTCTATTGCATTTGCATCTGTCATTCTTGTTTCTAGAAGATTGTGATAAGCTTGCATATAATGCCTGCAACATTCATACATACATGTACATAACATACACACACATACATATATTGTAATATTGCTATTCATAATTTTAATCTTACTTTTGAGCAAGATGCAGCTCCTGTTTAAGTTCATTCAAGAATGCCATTTTAAATTGATGTCGAACAAATAAATATTGATGAACATTCTTATTGAGTTGATCGCGATGACTTTTAACATTTCGATATTCGTGATGATAAAAATTTTGTGCCAAATCATAGAATGCCGTCTCTAGTCTATAGTAAATAAAACTATTATTTCCTTCAAGGATAAAAAATGGAGGAATAAAAAATTACAAAATTAAAAACCTAGATATATATCCTAATAAGTGATCAGCATGTGGTAAAATATATAAAAGTTTTGCTGTTAAATCACAAGCTCCACACAATGCTGTTGCACGTTCAGTTGCAACTACATCTTCAGCACCAGGAAGCGGTTGAACAGCATGTTGTATCAATACTACAGCTATTTTTGTACTTCTTCCATCAAGAGCAGCTCTAACAGAGATATCATGTTATTTAGTTTAATACATCAATAATATTAAATATTCTAAACAGATTATAAAATGTTACCTTAAAGATTGTACTCTAGAAGCACATTCCATCTTTTTCTCATTCCATAAAGAATCATTCCAGTCTAAATCATAGAAGGCAACAACTACAGAAGGAATGTCATTGAGATATTTATTCATCCAGTTTCGTTTTAAAATTCCTTTAGGTATGTACCATTCATACGAGCTACGCTAAAATATATAAATAACATAACAGGATAGAATAAATAACATAAATTAATATTATTTTTGTAATTTCCTAGCAAAATCATATCCTTGATTCATATATTGTATTATCAAACATAATACCTTTGGTTTAACAGTAGGAAATTCATGTGTCAAACTAAGGAGCTTAAATTGAACAGCTGCACAATCTGGTCTACGATTATTGCTGAATGCATCCCAGATAGAGCGATGTACTGGATTTGCAACATCTAATCCAGTCAAGCCTATCAAAGCTAAAGGCTTAGCTATCAATTCTGTTGGCAGTTCAAACATCATGAAACTTTTACTGAAAAAATAAGTAACAATCAATATACAATAACTTCATAAATTTCAAATGTATTATATTTACAAATTTATTTTTTCAAAAAATCCTTTAACATTACTTACAGAATAATATTGTCTTTTAAGGGTCGACAGGAGTAACCCACTCCACTCCCGTAATATTTTTGTTATGCCTTTTTACAAAAAAATAGCTCTGTACGAGCCTTCAGGAGCCTTTTCTGATTACGAATATCACAATCAAAACACGATTCATGTTATATTTTAGCCATAATTTGGGAATAAAGGTAACATTTATGAGTGCAGATCAGTGCAGATCTAGATCAGTTATGCTCATTTTTCTTCTCAAAGAAATAAAATTTCCTTATGAAACCTGTTGGGATTTTATTGTTATATTGCTAGGAAGGCTCGTACAGAGTCAGATTTGCAAATTGATACTTGAAAATTTTTATTAAGATAAGATCATGTATACACCTCTCAACTGCACCATAATACACATCGAGTGAGATAACAGGACAAATTTTTATTATGCCTTTTTTACAAAAAAATAGCTCTGTACGAGCCTTCAGGAGCCTTTCCTAATTACGAATACCACAATTAAAACGCGATCCATCCAGTATTTTAGCCGTAATTTGGGAATAAAAAATTCATTTCCACAGGAGTGGAGTGGGTCACTCCTGTCGACCCTTAATACTATTTCTTATGCAAGTAATATCTAAATCTACTTACAAACCAATTATATGGAATAACACATTATTAAGATGCGAATTGTTTTGCAATTAAATACTGTAACTGGTATGTCATTTTGCACTTTAACACATACAGTTCGGATAAATTAGCATCAGCCAAAATTAGGTTAAGGCCTTCACTATAGAATAGACATGGTATTCTTCTTCTTTTAATTATGACTCTCGCCTCCGATAATGATGAGATAGGAGGACGATACGGCCAGATCACGTCCAATATAGTAAAAGAAATTTGAAACAATGAAAATTGAGTGGATAATGGAATAGTAGTAGCAGTACGATACTACTTCTCTTCTTCTTGGTTAATGCATGGTGGAAATATGGCTGCTTTCCTTTTGGGTGCGTTCCGAGTCGCGCATGAAGCGCGTAGACTGCATAGAAAGTCGTTTCGAGTTAACTATTGCGCGCTTCGAAAGCGCTTCGAGAGTACTTGAATTCCCCAGATTGTACTAACCGTACTGAATTCTTAGCACTCCACTCAGCGCATTGACTGCTTCTCTTTCGACCTGAGGCAGTTGATGCGTCTGATGCGTCTGATGCGTTCATGCGGTCTATGCGCATGATTTGTAATTCGGAACGAGCAACGAGTACCGGACAATACAACAATGAACGGACGAATATTTGCGATTTGCGATGGAACAGCGATTACAGCAATTGCATGATTTCCCGGTCTTATTAGAGGATAAAAATAAAGTATTAATTTTATTTTTAAATGAAGAGGATATGGCGAAAGTAAGCCAAGATAAAATTAATGGCATTATTTAACAAAAATTAAAAGGGCGAAGTAAGAGTCAGAAGTAAATTACATTTAAAATAATATTAAAATGTTAACATATTTACAATAGAAATATTACAAAAATTGCTTAACAATTGTTACGCGCAGCATGTTTTTAATTTTAAGTAACGGGCATAATGTTTTTAATTTTAAGCAATTTTTTGTAATATTTCTATTGTAAATATGTTAACATTTTTAAATTATTTTAAATGTAATTTACTTCTGACTTTTACTTCGCCCTTTTAATTTATGTTGAATACTTTCATCAAAATTAATGGCATATTATTTTACCTTGATTTATTTAATGTATAGATTAGACGTTATATTAATTA
>NW_017280508.1:1036-5961 GCF_001594065.2 Cyphomyrmex costatus | reverse complement strand
ATATGCGTACATATTTTTATTTTTCTCATTAGAACTTCTATATAATTCCTTCTCAGATTTCTAATTATTGTTTTATTTTGTTAATCTTATTGGTAATGGGTTACAATTAATTTTTTAACAACAAATTTTTATCATTTTGTTTCGATCATTTATTTGCGATTGGCCGCTAAGTCGATGTTACACGATACTGAGCATGCGCATAGCTGTAGCCAATAAAATTTAGGCATGTACTCCCCCCGCATTTCAGAATAACCCCCCTCGTCTATCTTCGGAGCTAATGCTCTGTCCAGTGTCCCTATATTTCTATGTCCATGTTCTGTCTACGTAATCTATAATACGCAATAGCTTCTTTCGTGGCCCTCGCAATCTATGCTGATATTTTGCCTGAAAAATAATATCTATTTCCTCGTCTGTTCCGCTATCATTCATTATATTTCAATTAGACTTTAAGAACTCGTCGCTAGTATTTATAGCTACAGAAATTAAACGTTTTCGAAGTAACTCCAGCACTATTCATTTTGAATTTGTACCTTTGATATTTTGGTAGTTGTTCGAAAACCTACAGTTCCCTAAGTTCCCGATTACCCCCACCAACACATCCCTAAGTCACCTCACTTGCGCCGGCAGGGGACGTTTTCGAACGCAGCCCAGCCCAGGCAGGTAAGGTTGGCACGGGTACGCAATGGCGGACCAATCACAGGTCGTTCGCGGTTGGCGCATCTTTGGGTGTTTTCCAACAACGTACACAGATGACACAGTGTAACACTAGGTCTGTTCGCGTTGCTTGCACTTTTTGCACTTACCATCTTCGCTTTCTTTCTTTTTAAAAGCCGAATATACATCTATCTCACTTTAAGTGCAAAATTATTTGGGGATTTCATGTAACGCGAACAGACCTACTGTGTCTTACACATGGACATAGAAATATAGGGACAGAGCATTAGCTCCGAAGATAGACGAGGGGGGTTATTCTGAAATGCAGGGGGAGTACATGCCTAAATTTTATTGGCTACAGCTATGCGCATGCTCAGTATCGTGTAACATCGACTTAGCGGCCAATCGCAAATAAATGATCGAAACAAAATGATAAAAATTCGTTGTTAAAAAATTAATTGTAACCCATTACCAATAAGATTAACAAAATAAAACAATAATTAGAAATCTGAGAAGGAATTATATAGAAGTTCTAATGAGAAAAATAAAAATATGTACGCATATTCAATATTAAACAATTACTATTTATTTGGTACTTTTATTCACTATGAAAAAATTTACTAAATTTTAATAAATATTTCTTTGAATAGTTCCAGCGAAACATTTAATAAATTTAAAGACGTATTTATTAGATCTAAGAATCATTAGTTTGAATCAACTATCATTTTTTTCATTTATCTAAATATTTATTTACCATAAGTAAATATTCCATTAGGACACTTCAAAGAAATATTTATTAAAATTTAACACCACAAATTTTTTTCTTAGTGTAGATAAAAAAAATACAAATTAGGATTTTAGATTTATATAGATGGATTATATAATACTACGTAGAATAAAAATTATAGAATTTAATTTTTCCATAACATGTGATATTGCTTGAAAATGTGAAACCAAAATTTGTTATACTCTTCTCGAGAGTAACATTTATAAAAAAAAAAGTATTAAAATAAATTAATAATAATAATAATGCAAGGCAATATACGTATTAAAATACTTAAAAGCTATGTAGAATAAAAGGAACAGAGAACAGAGTATAATACAAAAAATACATAAATTACAATGTAATTTTACGATTTTTGTTCACACTGCTTGTCCATTTCCAATTTTGAATGTCGGATCTATTTCTACAATTCGGTACACAACATTGCACCATTTTAATTTCAAGATATTATGTGAGAGCTAAGCCGAGAAAAAATGTCAGGACTTCACCGGTGTTGAGACTTGAACCCAGTTAGAGGTTAGAGTTGCATGCACATATATCACACTTGTCACTTGCGCATGCGTACATTAATAGCCAATCAGACTTAGGCATGTATTACCTCGTCGCACCGTCCCGCAGTGGCTTCCCCCCCGCAACGTTATGCTCCGTCCCTATATTTCTATGTCCATGGTCTTACACAAAGTGTTCCAACTGTGACACAGTGTTAAACGGGGAGCACAGACTTTTGCATAACGCATAAAGCATGTGCATAAGGAATTTCATTGGTCCATTTTCTTATGCATGAGTCAATGGACCAATCAAATTCTTTATGTATATGGTTTATGCGTTATGCAAAAGTCTGTGCTCCCCGCTTTAGAGCCCCAACACACACTTTTGCATAACGAATAAACCATATACATAAAGAATTTGATTGGTCCATTGATTCATGCATAAGAAAATGGGCCAATGAAATTCCTTATGCACATGCTTTATGCATTATGCAAAAGTGTGTGTTGGGGCTCTTAAACGGGGAGCACAGACTTTTGCATAACGCATAAAGCATGTGCATAAGGAATTTCATTGGTCCATTTTCTTATGCATGAGTCAATGGACCAATCAAATTCTTTATGTATATGGTTTATGCGTTATGCAAAAGTCTGTGCTCCCCGCTTTACACTGCTTGATACTGTAAAAAGCTAAGTACGAACGTGTAGAGTATGCCAGTGTTACCAATTAGAGCTCTATCGTTCCAACAAGTCTTTACACAGTGGAGCACAGTGTAACGTTTCTGTGTTCTAGCTGGAAAACAGCCTTTGATTATAGATCTTTACATCAGATGAGATCTGGCCGTATTGCCTCCGCTCACCCTATGGAGGCAGGAGCCATTAATTAATAAGAAGAAGAAGTGTGATTTTGATGAATTAAGACAATTAAGGCTGCGTTCCCATGGAGAACGAAATAGCGGAACGGAATGAGAACGGAATATTGATAGAAAAGAGATAGGATTATCCTATTTCTTTTCTATCAATGTTCCGTTCTCATTCCGTTCCGCTAATTCTTTCTCCATGGGGACGCAGCCTAAGAGGCTCCATAAATAAATCAAAAATTAAACAATACAAAACTAAGAAGGGCAAAGAGCCAAATAAATCTATAGAAAATATCAAATATATAAAATTTAATAAAACACTTAAAAATTACAAAAAGAACAAACGTTTCGAACCCAATTGGTTCATTATCAATGTTACAAATAATAAAGTTGAAATAAAAAATAAACGCATTCTTCTTCCATTAAAAATGATCCTTCAATATTAAAATTACAGAATTAAGATAAAAACGCATTCTTCATATAAATCAGTATAGAAAGAGTCAGATGTTGAAACAAACATAAATTGATCCTTATCAAAATACATAAGAAGCAACAAGTCCATAATTAAAATCGAAGTCATTAGATATAAAATATATTTGAAAAACTGTAAGTCATTTTGCGGTATATTGTCACTATGAAGTCAGAACAGATAATGTGTCAAAAATTAAAATAAATTGCCGTTGAGAGCCAACACATGATGAAGGTGTGTAGTAAAATTTATTTACTTACATATAATTGCAAATTGCATACGTTTCAACCTTAATCCAGGTCCTTTTCATTGCATGAAAAATTCAATGCATGAAAAATTCATGCATTGAAAAGGACCTGAATTAAGGTCGAAACGTATGGAATTTGCAATTATATGTAACTAAATTATATGTAAATAAATTTTACTACACACCTTCATCCTGTGTTGGCTCTCAACGGCAATTTATTTTAATTTTTGATACATTTACATTGTCACCACGTACTAATCGTAATATAACCCATGGTATAAACACAAGGGTATGCTCATCCGGTGGACGAATTTAGAAAGCCTTTGCGCATCACTCAGTTTACGTCACATTCGGCTACTTTCGGATGCTTTCGGAAGCTTTCGGACTCTGAATGCCAATGAAATATGGGCTGCCGTATTTATGATATTCGTTAAAGCGGTAAAGTAAGCAAGAGTTTTTATTGAAAATAATGGCTGTTTGTGTAGTAAAAGTCTGCAATAATTATAATCGAAAAACGGTAAGAATGAAAGGAGAGGAAATAAAATATTTCAGGTTTCTTAAAGACCTTGAAATTGCTGCAAAATGGATCGAAGTGTGCGAGGAAAATGTAAATTTAACGCATGGTAAGGTTGAAATATTGCATATTAACGCATAAACAAATTGATAGTGTAAATGTAAATAACTAATCTGGTTAGGTTAACTTTTTACAATCAAACAAAAATATCACGAAACTCTTGGTGAAAATTTGTTAAAATTTTTACATGAATTAAAACGCTTTTAGAAGTATTGAGAAAGAATACACTTTTTCTTATACAATAATTTTTTATTATATGTGAATTCGTATAAACATTCGTATAAACAAATCTAGATTTTAAATTCTTTATTAAAAATATTTTTAAATTATATGAAAAATTTTCACCAAGAGCACTGACAATTTCATCGATTAATACTATTGTACAATTCCACCTTATTTATTTATAAAGCCTAATCAAGTCTTGAAAACAAGATGTTAATGTTCATTATATTGTGTGAAATTTATATACTGCGTATGTAGTCCCCCCCGCGACGCTGATAGATTTTCAGCATTGACGCATACATATTCAACTACCGCAGTAATATCACTTTAGTTAAATTGAGAATCAATTTAACCAATTTTTGATGCCTATAGCATCTTATTAGATCTTAATAATATGTTGGAAGACATATATTAAAATTTAATATTAAATTAATAATTTAAACTCAAAGAAGCTGAGGTTGTGAAGAATATCACGAGTTGGCGTTTCGTCCCGGCTTCCACTACTGGACTCATCAGTAAGGTAATGTAGTGGGAGCCTACCTTAGACGCCTGGAAAGATGTTAGAAAGAAGTTCTATATAAACAATTACACATGTAATCAAGCACTTGCGAGAAATGGCATGAGTAACTA
>NW_017280508.1:607-957 GCF_001594065.2 Cyphomyrmex costatus | reverse complement strand
TGCACAATTCTGGAAAAATTATTTAATATCTGTCTTTAGTCAGGTTACGGCTAAACATGTTTTAAATTATCAATTGTTTCCTAAAATTATTAGAAAGTTTGTCGTATTCAAATTAAGAACATTAAGTAAGAAAAATATTAATAGAAGATATGATAGTAAATCATTGGCAGTACATAAGTACTTTTTTAAATAAATTTTACAAATGTTAAGTGTTTTTACTTTTGTCACTGATTTCCTAACCTTACTTTAATTTTATTTGAAAAAGATTTAATAGAATAATTAAGAAAGAGAATATTAAATATAGAAATTATTTAACGTATAAACAAAAAGAACGAAGACAATATAAGAGT
>NW_017280508.1:0-232 GCF_001594065.2 Cyphomyrmex costatus | reverse complement strand
CTTTGGAGATGGACAACATTATTCAAAGATGTCTAAATCAGTCAGTACACTACGCAATCTATTCGTCAATATGTAATTTTTAACGTCAAAATTATAAAATCGATATCCATTATTCCGCAGTTAATAAATATGTGACACCACTATGAATGTTCGAAGATAACTGATTCAGTACGCAGTATATAAATTTCACACAATATAATAAACATTAACATCTTGTTTTCAAGACTCGATT
>NW_017280507.1:0-218 GCF_001594065.2 Cyphomyrmex costatus | reverse complement strand
CTCAACTATATACCACTATACTACTGGAACGCGCTCTGAGCTGAGCGGGCTGAGCCCCATCCGTCTGAATAGAAAGAGAAAGTCAGTTTAGGTTACTTCGTCCTTGTCGGTACAGTCTGAGTAAAGAGTGCTTTCCATGCGTCTGCGCATTTCTCTCTCTCTCTCTCTCTCTCTCATTAACTAAACCGATTCACTTCTGAATCTTCGGATCAAGAACA
>NW_017280506.1:758375-768699 GCF_001594065.2 Cyphomyrmex costatus | reverse complement strand
ATTAAAATTAGCACGATCGACCGAGGACTCTGCTCAAGCTGTTCTACAAGGCAGGAATTTATTGTATCATATTTATTTCCCTTTGCGCCAACCGCTTCCAACATTGACCGCGATATGGTTCAATGGTAAAAAATATTGTACGGGTTCCGATAGTAAGTACTGTATTTGCTTAAAAAATAATATACCATGTTCGAAATAATAGGAGTAGGTTTGACGTCTAAATATCTATTCTTTCGAGTCATCGCGTGGCTAGTGGCACTTTTCGTCCTTACCAGCCATTATGAATTTCAATGTGCTGGTAGCATTCTGACAAACAAACATGTCCTAACAGGTAAATTAATAAAAAAAAAAAATTGTATTACTTTCCATATGTTCAACAACGTAAACTTTTTACCTATACGTGCTTTCTTTTTTAGATTGTAAAATATTTATTTATTACTTATATAAAAAAACTACTTATAGTTAATTTAAAAGTAAATGTTTAAAGGATTAATAATAGACACTATAAGTCTTTTATCCCAAGCCACCAAAGTCCATTTTTCGGGGGTGCATAATTACTAAAATATAAAAAATTTTAAGTCGAACATTATAGGTATAGTATATCCTGAAGGGCGGCATCGCCACAAAAGTAATTTGAGCCGAAAACATTTTAAATCGGTCAAGCCGTTCTGGGAGATACAAGCGGTCGAAAAGTGATGATAAGCCGTTCTGGGAGATACAAGCGGTCGAAAAGTGATGATTTTAATGAAAAATTAAGAAATGTCTGGGGGGGGGGAACTACTTACGTAGTATATAATATTCACTCTTTAACATATCTTATATAATATGATCGCACTAAGAACAGCGAATAGCTCTCATTAGCCGTATTGTTCTTGTTATAAGAAATGTCTCCTGTCTATCCGAAATTATAATTTTTTAATATCCTCTCTCACCATTTAATCATACCTCCACCAACTCCGATCAACCACACCTCCTCGCCCCTCCCCCACTACCCCCACTACCCATATCATTCGCCGTATTTCACTCTCTTTCGTTATATAATATTTAAAAATTTTTTTTTATATATATTTGTGATATATTTGTACTTTAAAAAGTGATATCCGAAAAAAATCATATCATAAACATGAAAAGTTCAAGCCATGTTCAAAAAAGGATACTCAAAAATTTAAACCTTTTTATCTAATAATAATATATTACCATGAAAAGTAACTGATATATTATTAATTAAAGGTGCCAGTTCAAAGTAAACATACATAAAGTCTATGGGGCCGGTATTCATAGTCAGTTCTTATTATTTGAAGACTGTCTTAAGTAATGTCTTAAGACGCGAATGCAGCCGTTTGGCCGGTATTCATAGTCAGTTCTTATATTCAAGACCGTCTTAAGTTCAGTCTTAATGAGTTACGAACCAATCAGAGGGCCGCTTTAGCATCTTAAGACAGTCTTGAAATAAGAACCGACTATGAATACCGGCCTTTGATTGGTTTGTGACATCTTAAGTACACTTAAGACGATCTTGAATATAAGAATTGACTATGAATACCGGCCTATGTAATTTTCGGCCGATTTTCGAATCGCCTCCGCCTTCCGCTGTCCCCCTCACCTCACCATACCGCTCGAGCGACATTTGATTTGTATGCGGGGCGGTGAAGTGAGGGGGACAGCGGAAGGTGGAGGCGACTCGAAAATGGGCCGAAAGTTACATACACTTTATGTATGTTCATTTTGAACTGGTACCTTTAATTAATAATATATCAGTTACTTTTCATGGTAATATACATATTATTATTAGATAAAAAGGTTTTTAAAAATGTTTGAGTATCTTTTTTTTAACATGGCTTGACCTTTTCATTTCTATGACGATTTTTTTCGGATATTACTTACTTTTTAGAGTACAAATACATCACAAATATGCAGGGTATCTTAGAAAGACCGGAAAAAATTATATGCATAGGTAGGCGGACTGAGTCGAAAAGTCCTGTACCGTTTTGCAATTTTCGCAATAGTTCACAAGATAATAAATAGATTAAATTAAAATTAAAAGTTGCTGAATACGTATGTCCGCCCGGCCTACTACTGCCAACAGCGTACGCCCATGATAGCTCGATGACGCACAGACCGCGGAGAACGGGAACTGCTTGGCAAGCGTCCCACACCGCGCACACCGCCGCGCGTTGCGAGCCCTAAACGACGTGACTCACAAGGTCACAAGGGAAGTGGCCAAAGTGTTAATCGCGAATTGATACAAAATGTATTTCGTTGGAGAGGTCTTGCCGAGTAGAGTACAACTGTGCAATATTTCGCTTGAATGGCGCCTCTAAAGGGCGTTATGTGCAATAGAAGTTATTCAATGTGTAGCTAATGATAATAATACAATTAAGTGATATTAGAACGCACTCCTTGCAATAATCGAATCTTATGCGTCCATTAAGATCAAAATTCAAATCTTTTATGGTTAGGTATTAAAAGTTCGTACACACGATACACACACTGCACATATCGCATTCCATTTAAGTGTGGCAGACTGTGTTCGAGTGTGTTATACTGTGTCAATTTGTGTCTCCTAAAAGGAAAGCAGCCATGTGTCTGTGGACTTACTATTTCTTATACAGATTGCGCTGCTTTTATATGAAACAAATGTTGTTACGATGTGCAACTACAGCTCTAGAGCGCCATATTGAAATAAAAAATGGAAAAACGAACTTAATTTTGAACAACAAATAAAATAAAGATATTAAATTACGGTATTAGAACAAGCCAAACAAATTAAATGATGACAATTTTAAATAATCACAATTTTTATTAAAATATTCTATATTTAACTGAGAAACGTTTCAACTTTTACAAAAGTCCTCTTCAGTCTCCTTTATAAATGATATATGACAAAATAAACGAAGTACGGTTACTCTTTCAAACTATAGTCCATCAAGTAAAATGAATATTGTTTCTCAAATAACTCAAGTTCTCAAGTTCATTTCTCAAAGTTCTCAAATACTCAAACTGTGATTAGGGCTTTGTCACAGTTTGAGTATTTGAGAACTTGTAAAATTAATAGAGTCATTCCGCCGCATATTAAACATAACAATTTACGTAATATAAGATTCACTCACTTTAGATCTGTTAATAAATTTAATAGAATGTTAACATACGTTGAAGGGAGATTGTTACAGTTAGAAATATTTGATATTAATAGACATATTCAACACTTAAACTTTAAACTAGTTGAACTAGAGTGTTATTTAATTAATAATTTACCAATCAATATTTGGAATGAAGTTCTACAACACCATATAATTTCATTCGATAATTTTAAATACAGAAAGAGAGAAACAATGTCAAGGAAATTTAATTGGCTTTTAAAAAAAACTAAATTAACATACATTAAAAAAATAGAACCGATTAATTATTATTTTTATAACAATAACTCTCAAATAAGTTCACAGCAAATTCATCCCAATAAATTTAATAATCAGTTAAACAACAGTTTATTTAACACAAACAAAAAATGGTTTATCAATCTTTCTGGTTGTGACATTCCCTCGTCAGTTACTAATTTAGTTCAACTGGGAGATAAGTTTTCTCTTCCTTCACACATTGATAAAAGGAAGTCAACTAAAGAATTTATCAAAGATTTTGAAAATTATAATAATTGTATTAATGAAAAATGTAGATCTAAACTTAGAGTGGATGTTGTACAAAAATTAAAAGAATTTACTGATGATAACAATACATCTCACAATAATATCGATAATAATTTGTGTCAAATGTACAAAGAAACTTTGAAATTTTGTAAAGATAATGAGAATATCATTTTCACCAGAGCGGATAAGGGTAATACCACTGTGGCCTTGAACAGAGACGAATACATTCAAAAAATAGAAATTATGTTAGAAGATACTAATACATATAAATTGGTTCAAAAGAATCCAATACATATAATTGAAAAGAATTTGAATAATACAATCAAAAATTGGTTAGATAAAGAATACATTTCTAAACAGTTGTCATATAAATTGAAATTCAGCGATTCGTCTCTGCCCAAGGTTTATGGTCTTCCTAAAATTCATAAAATCAATTTTCCTTTTCGACTTATTGTTTCATCGATTAATACGGTTTTATATGGGATATCAACTATGCTACATAACATTATTTCAAAAAGCTTGACTTGTGATAGTAAATATATTAAAAACAGTTTCGATTTATTTAAAAAACTGGAAGGAAAACGGATTAACGATTCAGATGTTTTGATTTCCTTAGATGTTGTTTCGATGTTCACTAATATTCCTCTTGATCTTGCTACTGATAGTATAAGGAAAAGATGGCAAACAATTACGACTAAAACTAAGATTCCTTTAGACGAATTTATCAAAATTATCAATTTTATTTTTGATTCGACATACTTTGTTTTTAACAACAAAATATACAAACAAGTGTATGGAACCCCTATGGGGTCACCATTATCTCCCATCATAGCACATATTGTTATGCAAGACTTGGAAGAAAAAGCGTTAAATATTTTGCAACTAAATGATCTGTTTTATTTTCGATACGTGGATGACATTATCATGACGGTACACAAAGATTCAATTGACAAGGTTTTGGAAACGTTTAATAGTATACATAATAGATTACAATTTACATTTGAAATTGAAAAAAACAGATCTTTAAATTATTTAGATTTAAACATTAACATTGACAACAACATTTTAAAAATAGACTGGTATCATAAAGACACTTTCTCTGGAAGATACCTTTCATTTTTCTCAAATCATCCTTTAGCACATAAAATAGGTGTTATTTATGGCATGGTTGATAGAGCATTATTGCTGTCTAATCCGGAATTTCATATTAAGAACATAGAGTTTTGTATCACTACATTATTAAATAACAATTATCCATTACATCTTATTTTCAGTAAAATACAAAAAAGAATTGATCATTTATTAAGTTATAAATTACATACATCACAAAATAAAAACCAAATTACACATTATAAACCTCTCAATAAGAAACTTTTTGTATTACCTTATATTCAAAAAGTTACGAATTCTATTACTAGTAGTTTAAACAAAGATGTATTTACCATAGGAATCAGAAGTATCAATAAACTTAATAAAATTATTAAAGTTCATAAGGATAGTACTGAAAAGATACAAAAAAATAATGTAGTTTACAAAGTAGACTGTAATCATTGCGATGCGTCATATGTAGGACAAACGAAAAGGAAATTGATTACGAGAATAAAAGAACATAAATATAATATTGAAAGAAATCCAGCAAGACCCTCAGTTCTATCAGAACATTGTAATAGATTTGGACATACTTTTGATTGGAATAATATACGTATTATGGATGTTGAATCTCATTATAATAAAAGATTGATTTCGGAGATGTTATTCATCAAAGAACAAAAAAACGGAATTAACGCGCAAAAAGATACGGAAAAATTAGACAAAACTTATGATCATTTGCTTAGGTCATTACCCTCAGAATAATACATATACATTATACGATATGTCAAACATATAAGTTTGTTTTCTTTTATTCTTGTGACAACTGTCGTTCGATACAGACCTTTTTACACTTGTACATTGTTTCACTTGAAGGATGAGAATTATTCATAGCATCTGATTTGCCGTAAGTTAAATAGATTCATTTTAATTTATAATTTTTAGAACTGTTTCCTAATTTATAATAATATGGATTTAGAATTACGATGCGGATAATTTTCTTTGTTCGGATTGAGAAACAATATTCATTTTACTTGCTGACTTGATGGACTATAGTTTGAAAGAGTAACCGTACTTCGTTTATTTTGTCATATATCATTTATAAAGGAGACTGAAGAGGACTTTTGTAAAAGTTGAAACGTTTCTCAGTTAAATATAGAATATTTTAATAAAAATTGTGATTATTTAAAATTGTCATCATTTAATTTGTTTGGCTTGTTCTAATACCGTAATTTAATATCTTTATTTTATTTGTTGTTTTAAAACATAACAAGCGTTGTCATTGTAATTATATATTTTTATATTTATTTATTTATAAGTTTTAATTTTGAAATTTTTATCGTTTTCAGCATAATTCTCCCTCACAGATGCGCATTAACGCGTACTTTAATTCTGTAAAAAAAATTTCGAATCTGTGAATGATAAAAAAGGTATTTACGATACAAAAATTATATAGTTTAGTCGGTAATACAGACGACTTTAGGATTCCCTTAATGCATTGTAATTACAAAGATATGTATTTTTGTAACTAATCAATGGATTTATCAGGATCATTGCATGCTTAGAGTAACAAATTTGATGATTATTCATATCAGGAGACGCGGTAGTGTCTCGGCCATGTTCAAAAATTGAAAGACACTACAAGTCTCTTTTATCCCGAGCCACCAAAGTCCATTTTTGGGGGGTGCATAACTACTAAAATATAAAATATAAAATATAAAATACAAAATATAAAAAATTTTGAATCGAACGTTATATATCCTGAGAGGCGGCATCGCCACGAATAATTTGAGCCAAAAAAATTTTACATCGGTCAAGCTATTCTGGAGATACAAGCGGTCGAAAAGTAGTGATTTTAATGAAAAATTGAGAAACATCTTCCTCTTTTCCTTCTCCTTCTTCTTCTCTATCCGCATTCAAGGCCGTATTAAAACTTTCTACATCCTCTCTCACCTTTTACTCATACCTTCACCATTTTCGACCCACCGGACCTTTTCATTTTAGTTCTGAAAACTCAGGATTGTTTGTTCACATAATACGGGTGTTGAACTGTCGTTTGGTTCATACGAACTGTAAAACTTTTGTATTAAGGAAACATTTATGTCAGGTGACAGCTCTACGGTTAAAAAAAACGTAAGTTTTTAAGTTTTTCAATTTTAGTATATACATATATAAAATTCAATTCAGCGCTAATCAATTTTGCGTCTTTAATTCAGTAAAAGGAGTTTTAATTCCGTTTAGTAAATTCGGAGATTTTTCTCAAACTGCAATGCACTCACAATTTGATCGTTCCAGCATTCATTTAAACACATTTCCACATAATTTCGAGACGCTATCTGAAAAACGTATGTTGAGTTAGTGGATTTCACGCTACCTTTGTAAAAACAAATTTTGCAAATAATGAAGATTCATTGTTGTATTAATTATAGGAGGCCTGTCACTGGAGTTACCCAGGTTTCGTCAAAATCACCTCGAATCGTACTTTTTGCGCCGGTACACAAGATGGGAGCGGTCCTTGCAACGGTGACAGTGGGAGTGCGCTAGTACTTTTCGATAATACTACAGACCGTTATCAGTTGCGTGGTGTTGTTTCACGGTCAGTGTTTACTCATGAACCAGTATGTGATCTTACGAAATATACCGTCTTTGTCGACGTGGCTAAATACCTATCTTGGATTCAACAACAAATATCCATCACGTAACAATAGTTTCTTATTTCAAAATGCAGAATATATGCTAGTAGATAACATTTTACATAAAATTTATTTGAAGTGACTCCATGTAAGGGAGCATTGACGAATGCATACTATTTAGACTATGCTTTTATTATATTATCTATTTAATACTTATTTTGTACACAAATAAACATTAGAAATTGTAGTTTGATATTTCAGACCTATTATTACATGTTCCACTTTTTACCAATAACAAATTAATTTGTTATAAATCGTTAATATACTGTAAAAAGCACTGTAATATATTGTAAAAAGCACGATTAGACAATCGATTATCTATAAGTTTTCTAAATCGTATCTCCTTTTAAAGTACTGAATGTTTTAATAGAAATAATTAAAATTATAAGATTAAAAAATTATCATTAATCAATTTTTAATAATTAACTAATATTTAGTTTTAATATTCTATTTAAAAAAAGAATAAGTATTTAATAATTAATCAATAACAATGAAAAGATATAAGGACAATGTAAAACTAGTTTATATTTATTTTTACATTTATACATATATTAATTATTTTAATTTTAGTACTATTAATTATCTTATTTTACGGTACGATTTGGGAAACCTGAAATATTTATAAAAACTATTGATTTAATATTTATAATTGCAAAAATGGATTATAAAAATTAAATATATTTTACGTAAAATATTCTATGACAAATCAATCTTCTTTTATAAAAAAATAAAAATTCAGAATAAAATTACACGATTACATTATTATTGTTATTAGCTACATAAGTCGATCGAAAAAAAACTAATATTAGATGTAGTTGAATTTTCAAATTGTTGCTAACATATATAAAAGAAGTGTAATCTATTAAATTTTTGTCTATATTATTTATTTTTCATTTATTTCATATCTTCGTTATTAATTATTGCTTATATTAAATAATAATATAAAATATTGATAAGGTAGGCGACTATAAGTAGGCATTTATAACAACTCTCCTTTATATAGATATTTATGTATAACACACACGCACGCACGTATGCACGCACGCGCATACACACGACGACGTAAAAATTTAAATTATTAAGTTGGACTTTGTCAAAGAACCGAATTTCACATTTTGTATGTAAAATTAGCCAGTTTAATAATGACTGTATTATAAGTAAAATTGTATTATCTGTTGTATCATAAGTAACATTTGTCTCTTGTAAATATTTATTATATTTGTAAGCCGACCTTTTGTGTATTCGCAGAATCTTTTCGTTTTAACCGTTTAAAATCAGTATGTAAACTAAATACTGATACACGCTATGTGTTTATGGTTACAATATCCGCTAAGGTAATCTTTACTCAGAAAGTTCTCGAATATCTTCTGATTTCGACATTTCTCCTTCCCAAAATAGCGTTTCAAGAAATAGGGTCTTCCACGAATATTTTCTTTTTATCTAAAACAATGCTTCTACCCCTAAAAACAAAAGTTACAGTAACAAAAGTTAATAAAAATCAATCAATAATTTTTTTTAATAAGTTAAAAATCATGTATGTTTTGAACGCTCATTTATTCGCGCCATACTTGCTGAATCGTGACGTCACGCGCTATCAGCCAATCAGACTTTCTTTTCGCTCCTCTGTTTTTTAATAATTTTTAATAATTTTTTGGGCGTAAATGAGTATTGCTAATACTGATAAATGGATCTTATGAACAATGCAGATAATTTAAATTTATAAATATAATTTTTTTATGACTAAATATTCACTATTTTATTACAATAAGTTAGGTTAGGTCGGTGACAGCTGTTGTTGACAGTTGATTTAAAATTTACATAAACCGATGTGAAATGGCAGAAAATTTGCAGAAACGAGTAATGGCAGAGAAAAAAAGAAATTACAAGTGGTGTTTTGTGATAACAAACCTACTCTTTGTAGTTTTGTTTGCAGATTTTCTTCCAGAACTGTCAGTACTTGTTCCTCCAAACGCCTGCCTCGTTCCATCGCATCAGTGTCTCTTAATTTGTAGGCTCCAATAATTTGCTCCATAAGACATCCTGCAGGTTTCTTGCAACGAGATGTTTCAAATATTTTGGAAGCTGTTATTCTACCGTACCGCAGCTCTTGCCACAAAGTTGATTTGCTTTGCTCTATGGTAGCTTTTGCCACTTCTTGATAAGGTTTTTTTATCATTTCTTCTCTTGCAAAGTTCAAAAAACTATTCGCATTTTTACATTGAGATAAATTGCAGAAGGAAATCAATAAAGAGTGGATTGATAAATCTTTATATGATTCCACTGTTAGAAAATAACGAGGCAGTTGGCAATCGAAATTTCAATTTTTAATCTCTTGTACAAGACCTGCAGGAAACCAGTATTATTAGGAAGATCTACTGCAGTTCTCTTATTCTTTACCAGATCTTTAGCTTTCATGGTTCTTACATTGCTTCCTATTTGTGCTAATACTGGTTTTTTCCAGTAGCATACGATAGCTGTAGGTTCTGGCTCTTCGCTCCGACGGTGAACCCACATTAAGAAAGCTACCGCATGTTTACAACCTCCTGTACAAAAAAAAAATATATAATTTAGTAATTTGTACTGATTTAAGATATTAATTTAGAGTAGTGATTAAGTTGATTTTAATAACAATTATACCTTCGGAAGCTGCACAGTCTTCGCATCGAACATATTCGACCTTCTCTATCTCTTCGTTGACAAGCATCGATACAGAGTAAGGTTTATTATTTACTCTATGTTCAGGACATATTTTCCCTCGGACTTGGCACAAATTACCTTCACGTTTTACTTCAACGTATCCCACAGCTGCATCACCATAATCTTTACCTTCAGCCCTGTAAAATACAGATATTGATTGTGGAATTATATTAAACTTGAAATAAATAAATAAATATATATATA
>NW_017280506.1:752788-758245 GCF_001594065.2 Cyphomyrmex costatus | reverse complement strand
TAAATTATCCGATTGAGCTTTAACAAAACCTGTAATATTTCTCGCCATGTTGTAACTGTTTACTTAGTAATTCGCATGATCCGTTAAATATCATATTTGTTTTGTTTATTTATCTTATGTATGTGTCATTTACATGAAGTATGTATTTACAACGTTTAAACTTACCGGGCTCTGCTGAATCGTGACGTCATGGCCAATCGTATTGCGTTCACTTCCCACTCTTTTTTTTAGCATTTTTAATCGTTTTTAATAAAAAAATCCTATTATTAATATCATTTTAAATTATTTTTAAGTTAATAAAAAACTTATAAAGTATTTAATTATAATTTTTTTACACAGTTTAATTTTTACAAATAAGACCATATTATGCTTTATTGCTTTATCGGGCGCTATGCGCCCTCATCGCTGCACCGCGTGGCGATGCAGCGGCGTCCGGCCGGTTATTAATACCGTGGACGATGGGGGTTGCATCGTCACAGATATGCTTATAATTTCTTCTTCTACTAATGCCATCGTCTCCGAGGGAATGATTTTTCCTTTTTCCCTATAACACAAAAACGATGCACATGAGTTGTTTATTAATAATTTATTCTATTACAAAAAAAAGAATAACATAATAATAATAATAATAATTACTATTACAAAAAAAAGAATAACATAATAATAATAAGAATAACATAATAATAATAATTATTATTATTATTATTATGGAGTTTATAATTTTGTTGCTTAATTATTATTAAGAGTATTAAAAGGGTGAAGTACTAATCATCCCTCAATAGAAAATTCCACTTCGATAAAAGAATCCTCCTGTGGGGCGTCGACTGTAAATTAATTATTATTAATATAACAATATTGAATGTCAATATCGTATGTATACGTGTAGTATAGTGCGCGCGCGAGAGAGACAGTGAGAGAGAGAGAGAGAGAGAGAGAGAGAGAGAGAGAGAGAGAGAGAGAGAGAGAATGCGTGCATGAGCGTATGCGTTTGATAAATCTGCAATGTCATTACCTGGCGAATGACCAGAAAAATTCTTCTGACTAAAAATCAGAAGATCTAACCTTTTTCTTCAGACAGTCACCATTCTAAACATAGAAAATATTATGATTAGAACAGTATGATTAAAACAGTATGATTAGAACATGCGTTTCATCCGTCAGAAATTAGAATAAACAGACGAAACAGAAAATGAAATAAGTGTAACATATCTAGCACTTACTTTTATTTATTCATACATCAATTAATTAAAAGATTTAAAATCGGTCAAGCCATTCTGAAGATACAAGCTGTCGAAAAGTGATGATTTTAATGAAAAATTAAGAAACGTCTTCTTCTTCTTTTTCTTCTTCTTTGTCCGTATTCACACACAAGGCCGTGTGTGAATTACGCTTCACTTTCCGAGATAACTCCTTTTTTATGTCTAATTTTACTGTACTAAACGGTTTTACTACTGTTCGGCGAACATGAAATTTTCTCGCGACCGATGCTCACGCGCGATATCACCGACATTTCCCACGATTCTCGTAAAAGGTGCTTGCCGAATATAAAAGGGAGCCAAAATACACTTGTCCACCGTTCTCCCTCTTTCGCTGCCACGCCTCGACTGCTGCTGCTTCTTTATGCAAGCTTTATGCAAGCGATGATGATTTAGAACGCATCCAGCTGTACTCTGCGCGAGAAGCCGCTTTTAGCGAATTTAATTGTCAATCAACGTTTTTATCAACGTTCGCGTCCTGATCGAGCAGTGTTGGATGATGAGAGACGTTATCGATGTTCCTGATGAAGCTATCCTGACGCCAGCAACGAGTAATCAGGAAAAATTTTTAACGCGATACCTGTACCTCGATATGAATTTTGTTTTTATATTTATACTTTAACTTCTACCGCAAAAGGGTAGTCTGATCGGGAGTCTTAATTTTTATTCCCTTCTGTTTCTTTCTCCCTTTTTCCCCTTCATCAATATATCTTGCAGATTTTTTTGCAGAAAAACCAAAGGACACAGGACAGTTTTTTTTTCCGAGAACGTTCGGGGGGTCCCGTCTGCGTTCTATCTGCCTTTGTGCGTCCTGTATCCGCATTTCTTTTTAGAGCGCGCTTAAGGCTACACATGTGTGCGTGTGTTTGAGTGCATGCTGCGTGTAATCTGGAGAGAAAATACGTACGGGCGTCGGGCAGTCCCATCGGACCAGGATCCCCTTTGGCACCCTTTTCTCCCTGTAACGTGAAAAAAGAAAGAGCGACGCGTGAGAACGGGCTTGTCCGCATCGCGATGGTGTCGCGTACGCAAAAAGGTGATCTCAAAGATCACCGGCGTGAATAGCTTCACGCCTCGGGAGTCACATCGCAAACGCGATCTTTCTCGCGTACGAAGGGTTCTCAACTACGTCTGCGGCCCTTTTTGTCTCCTATTATTTTGCGATCAGAACGAACATCTTTCTCGACTGTAATTTACTTTTCATATCGTCACTATACATATAGTATAAAAAAGAGGAAGTTAAAATGTACAAAAGAGAATGATTTTTTTTTAATCCTGTTAGTTAGCGCGTTGTAAACTTTTGTTCGCTGCAGCACGGACTAAACTAATAAACGTGAAAAAATAACGCTATTTATTATTGCGATCATAACCGGACTCGTTGTATGTAGTTGTTACATTCCCTAAATTCAGCGATAGTATGACGGAGATAAATAAAAATATAAAGCTTGATGTATAAAAGGTTTTTCGCGATGGTTTTGCGAACAAAACTAAACGATGCAAACAGATCGATTTTGTTATTCGATGTCTGCAATCTCAAAGAGAGAAATCAACATTCGTTTCCCATCGCGCGAACGCGAACGCGCATAACTGCTTTCATATTCTATACACGCGGACAACAGATAGGTAATGGTTACTGACAGGATCGCCTTTTGGTGCCATCGTGTCCTCTGTCACCCTTGATTCCGGGTGGGCCCTGCAGTCCAGGAATACCAGCAGGTCCTGGGGGTCCGGGCGGGTCCATTATCTGTGCATCAATAATATCACGAATTAAATATTATCGACACTTAAATCAGAGGCACACAATGTGATTTTTCGTCTTATATCACATACGATTCAATAGGCGCGTTCAGGAAAACAAGCAGCTTTCTTCCTCTCTTTGCAATTGTTGTAAAATCCTTTAATGTGATTGGTCTTGTTTTTAATTCCTCACTGTATTTAAACCAATCACATTAAAGAATCTACCAACTGCAGTTACAGAGCTGCTTTTTCTGTTCAATGCAGCTATTATTAATAACCACTAAAATTGCACCGTACAAGACTATGTTTAGATTCCCATCCGAGTGTTATCTAAAATCTAAAGATCATTTTATTTTTGTTCACCGAATATTAAACAAGAATAAAATGATGTCTGAGAACCACTTGGGTGGGAACCTGAACACGCGTCTTATATATAATATAATACAGAATTTCTCATAATTCACTAGATTATCTAGCACCCGAGATCTAGCTTAATCATTACGGCATGTTCTCATCGGTATTCATTTGGTTTAAATTTTCACGGTCCAATAAATTTGATATAAAAAAGAAATGATTTTAACTTTAATTGAAAATTATAATAAAAAAATAATTATAAAAAAGTAAATTATTGTTGCATTTTATTTTCCTAAAAATTCCGACATGGCTGAATGTATCATAAAATCGAGGAGAAAAAACGGATTTTGTTCGACAATTTTTACGGCTTTGAGCGAATTTGCTTTATAATCCCCATAAATCGTGCCGCAAAAGGTTACATAACACATAAAACGCGGACATAACGGAGCACAAAGTCGATGTCGCAATGGCGCGACCGAAAATTTAAAACCCGCTCGAACAGACAACACGGAAGCGAAGTAATATTGTCCGCCGTATTTTTATTTTTTTTTTTACAAACCGGACGTTATCGTATATTACAGTAACTAGCATTCGTGAGAGAAACGGATGCTTTTTCGTGAGTTAACTTACCACTTCTCCGGCATTCATCTCGAACGTGCCGTCTCCCTGCGAACAAAAACGCATTCGTGTTCATACATACTGTATTACTATCACGTTACACTATTCATTGCAACATTAACGATTTTCCTTCATGCATCCTTCTCCAATCAAGGGCGAGTCTTTTGTCGCACGATCGAGGATGAAGGCACGAAGATATCAGATACAAACTGTCACATACCTGTCTTCGCCTGAGCTTTTTGTACTTCTATGGGTGGAAGGTCGATGTCCCGCCATGAAAAGAAATTTATTTTATCGTGAGATACTGCCTAACGCACGCCTGCGTCGAAATCGCAGTTCTGGTGTTATCGCAATCGCACCGAAACTGCGATCGATCGTGAAACTATTATGACGAAAATATGATGGCATTTATGGAAGATGCGGCAACTTCGCAATTGAAATCATGGCAGCTACATTTATCGGAGGATCGTCCGTAAAAGATATAGGTATTATTCTTCGATAATAGAATCTTGTTTAATATTAAATAAACAGAAATTTACAAAATAACTATTTTAGAAACAGAATCTGTATTTATTTTTACAGGATTTAAATTTCCTACATTATTATCACGTTTTCATAATTAACAAAAAGCAGTGAAATCCCATAAAAAAACCTTTTTTTAAAAAAAGAAAAAATGGAAAACAACTATTATATCATCAGTTTACCTAATTCCCTATCTCTTTCCAAAAACACCTATAATATTATTCTCTTTACCTTTAATGTACCATCATCCATAGTACGTACGTAAATAATCCTATCATCATCATTAATAGGATACAAAGCACTATGAAGCCACTTTGTATCCTATTTATGGGGCTATTACAAAAATATTACAGACAACTTTACTCGTCACTATTATAGATACATTAAATATATTTTTTAATTTTAGTGATTTAAATATATTATTGGGAGTACAAATTAGTTCGGTCCATTTTCCAAAAGATGATCGCCTCCAAAGACGAGTCATTTTTTCGAGATGGAATTCGAAAATTGCCTGAGAGATAGGAAAAAGTAGTAGCCAGCAATGGACAATACTTTAATTAATCTGTTCAATCATTTTGTTTTAAAATAAATGCATTTTTGAACACAAAAAAACGTACCGAACTAATTTGTACACTTAATAATTTCTTGTTAAAATTATTTAAATTATTAAGAAAAGAAAACAATTTTAATTAATCTGGAAAGCAAGAAAAAACTTATCAATATAACAAGACAAGATTCTGTTAGTTTAATTAACTCTAACAATAACGATAATAAAGATGTGGAATCCGCAGTAAATAAAGCCAAAAAATAAATACCTTAATCAAGAAACAAGTACATTCTAAAAACAATAAGAACAATTCAAGATTTTTTCCTTCAATAATTTCATAAATTTATAAAACTCACTTTGAGGAGATTTGGTAGTACTCTCTCTCTCTCTCTCTCTCTCTCTCTCTCTCTCTCTCTCTCTCTC
>NW_017280506.1:743302-752243 GCF_001594065.2 Cyphomyrmex costatus | reverse complement strand
CTCTCTCTCTCTCTCTCTCTCTCTCTCTCTCTCTCTCTCTGTTGTCGGCACACAATCAGATACACAATTAAGGGTTGCAAGCAATCGTCAGAGTCTCTGTAGAATGTAATCCCCGACTCTCTGTAAAATAGAATTACTTTACCACTAAATGTCATTTAGCGTAAAATCGCCGATTTTTCGCAGATTTATTAAAAAGTTTGTGGATTACTGAATCAACCAGAAGTCAAGACCAAAAGCAAGATCGGAAGCGTAAGATGACCTAGCTGTTTCAGCTTTTGATCAGCAGCGAACAGTACAGGAAAACAGTACAGGAGGGTGTTAGGTGTGAATAAAATTAAAATTGGAGTTTGCGTGCTCTTATTTTTTTTTCTATTTCGAAACGATACCCATACCCAGAATTATGCTGAAACTGTAGAACTTGGTTTGCCGATGAGCGAGGCTCCGGATAGCACCACCCGCTTGGTCTCTGTCAAAACAATAATAAGATTTTAATTCCTCGGAATGCCTAGGCATCTAAATTTATTAATAAACTAACTTAGAAAAGATAAGTTTAAATATTAAAATTTAATTATTAGCAATTAACAATCTACTTTAATTCGTAGTCTTTATTCTTTAAAACAAATTAACAATCATAAAAAAAAACAGGCAATAAAGAGTCGAACGCTGTTGACAGTGCGAAAATAGTAGTTTTCGATATAAGGGCGTAAAGTTAAACTTTACGCATCGAATGGGATCGCTGCGCTCGAGGGTCGGCGAAGCCGGCCCGAGAGTGCTTGCGATCACATGAGGGTGTCAAGGTTACGCCCGCATATCGAACATCATTTTTTTTTATAAGATGCGTAAAGTTTTTTCCTTACGAGTGCACTGTGTTATACAATTATAAATTCGCACGAGCGAAGCGAGGGTGGTGCGTGGGGCGCAGGTAGCAGGGGGGGTTCGGGGGGGGGGGGCGCAGCCCCTCCCCGACTAAGAAATTAAAATATTAATTATTACACGTTGAAGGACACTTATACAATGGGTGCTTTCCAGCAAGGACAGAATCAGACACTGTGTAACACAGAGAATCGTTTCTCGTTTAACGCAGGCAAACAACAGGGATGCAATGATTCACTGTGTTACACAGTGTCTACTTGTGTCGTAGCTGGAAAACAGCCAATATTAGTTATTACACGTTGAAGGATACTTACAATCTTGGTAAAATGGCCCCGTTCACAAATTTCTGACATAGCAATGACATAGAGATGATGCAATGCCCGCGAAAAACGGCGCGACTCGAACGAACACGGTAAACAAAAATGCCGTAGCGCGAGGATTCTTGAGATATGCCTGAAGTACAGTCACTTCACGCACGACCGTTTTCTTCACGCACCGAATGAAATAATGTTCACTTCACGCACTGAAAATTGAACTTCACGCACGAACTTCACGCCCGCCCGTGTATAAAAATATTTAGAATATAATTATAGAAATTAAAAATAATGTAAATGTATAAGGGGTGGGTTAAAAAATTAGCATACAAGTCAATAACATGTAATTCCAATTCAAATATATTTTTATAAACCTTCCAAGTTTACAGAAGTATGTGAGAAATAAACATTAGCGATTATGTATTTTTGTTGTGATATTATGTAATAAGTAATGACGAGAAAATAATAGTTGTAGTAAATATACATTTAACGGTTATAAATGAAACTAATTAATTAGCACTATTTATGTTAATATTAACAGTAACTGCATTGTTTTTGTTTTCATTGTTTATGTTACATTGTGAAGAATTCGGAACGATTTTAGCTACTTTTACTGGAACATCATTTTCGCAATTTTGTTCGATTGAATTTAAAATCGTATTAGAAATTTTTCTTTTATTGTTTATCGATTGCTCTACATAACTCTCGGCTACTTTCGCACTTCTCCACCCACCATGTTTTTGGAGAGTTGATATGTCTGCTTCTGCATTTGACAATATTGTGGCAGATGTGCGTCTAAAGCTATGCCCTGTATAAAGCTTTGGGTCTGGCAAGTTTAACCATTGTGCTACGTTTATCGGCATGTTGCCTATGGTATTTATGCCGATTACTTGCTGTGTGCACTTCCCTTTGTCGTATCTCAAAAAGAAATTGTCCACTCTTAGGTTCGCTGGTCTCATTTTGACATCATTTTCAATTATTTCACAATATTTGCCCTCAATTGTAAATGATCTGTCCGTGTGAGTTTTTGTGTCTAATATATGAAATAATAGTACTGAGCCATGACATTCCATATTTGTTATTTTTAAGTTATATAGTTCATTGCGTCGCAATGCCCCACTAATTCCAAGAATCACACCAACCTGTAAATATACCAGCGTGTTAACTCATTGAAATACGCTAAAAATACTTTTTCATCATAGGATTTTGTTTTTTTCTCAGCCATCCATTGCACAAATTCCTGAAATCTCTTCTCGTACATGACTCGTGATTTTTCTGATAGTGATTCTCCTAGTGCTTCTTCTGCAGCGTCTAATATTTCGGGAGGAATATAATCCTCGTCACTTTCGATCTCACCGTACATGTTGACTAGCGAAAACTGACTTTGCAATCACGCGCGACGATACGAGTGACCGGGGTTGTTTACGTATTCATCGTTATAGATGTTGCAGTGAATTGAGTGTTAAGAAAAGCGCCAATTTCAAAATTATGAATTTTTAATTATAATGCGTATACTATGCGAAAATTTCAACTATACGCACACTATACGTAAAATTCAACTTTACGCACACTATGCGTAAAATTCAACTTTACGCACCGAAAAAGATGCGTAAGGTACGTACTTTACGCATACTATGAAAAAAAATTTAATTAATCTTACAATTAACTTGAAGATTAGGTATCTGTCGAACGTTTCGGTCTGTAATTTAGACCATCTTCAGCGATATAATAATAATACAAAACTTCATTTACTTCGAGTTAGAATGCATATCGTAGAAACAAATATTGTTGAGTGACAAAATGTTCCTGTGCACCAACTGGAGATAAATTCATCGTTGATAATTATCTGTAATTGTCTCGGAAATAAGTCTATGAAAAAACCATTACCATAAAAAATCTATTAGTATCAAATTATTAATTTCCTCTATTTTATATTATCCAGAACAATTACTAAAAAAAAAATTTTTGATACACTCACCTCTGTTGGTAGACACAAAAACATTATTTCACAATTAAATTCATAATTTAATCATATTAAAGTCAGAATATAACATATGTGTCCGTATTTAACAGTAAGAAACGATACAATGAGGAACCGTTAAATTAAACGATAACAAAAAGAGAGGCTTAGGTCAAATTATTGTTTGTCAATTTGTCTAAAATATCAGTATATGACCGATCAAGGCCTTCGGTGTCAGTTTTTAAATTCAGACCATTATTTTGCGATTTAATATAAAGTATTTCAGAAATCAAACGTTTATGATAAAAATGTTCACAATCCATAATTTTCACACTATTCCAATCAAAATCATGATTATGCTGCAACCTATGATCGGTAATAACAGATCTGGAGGATGTATTTCTCCGTATATGACTACGATGTTCGTTTACTCTCGTTTTTAACATTCTCTTTGTCTGACCAACATAAGTAGCATCACAATCACTACATTGAATTTTGTATACAATGTTCTTTTTCGTTGTATGTGGAAGGGGGTCTTTCTGAACTCTAATGAAATTATTCAATTTATTGAAACTAAAAAATGCAATTCTGTCATTTATTCCATTGACAATGCTTCTAAAACTGTCAGAAATTCCCTTTACATAAGGGATGGTAAACCATCTAGCTAGTATTATCCTTTCTAATATTATTGTTAACAACTTTAGGTTGTAGGTAATGGTCTATCCATAATTGCGTAAATTCTTTTCTTAACTTTTTCAAAAACAAAGTCAATGGATAGTCATTTAGTGTTAAAATATCAATAATAAATTTCAAATTTTTCTTATGAAATTCTGGATGTGACAGTAAAAACGTTTTATCAACCAATCCATAAATTACACTTATTTTTTGTAAAAGGGGGTGCTGAGACCAAAAATTCAAATTTCTGCCCGAATAAGTAGATTTTTGAAACCAGTCAAATCTTATAAAATTATCTTTTATTATCATGGTAATATCCAGGAAATTGATTCTGTCACCACCTATTTCAATTGTAAATTGTAACCTTGGATGATAACTGTTAAAACTTTGTAGTATCGTATCAATTTGTTCCCTGGGTAACGCCAAGACAATGTCATCAACATATCTATAATAAAACGGGATGTGAAAATAAAAATGTGCCCAACATCTCCCTCTCAAGGTCCTGCATGACTAAATCTGCCAAAACTGGAGATAGAGGAGAAGCCATAGGTGTCCCATAACTTTGCTTATAAATCTGACCGTCAAATACAAACAAAGTTGATTCAAGAATGCAAATTATGTTACTCACTCGGCGTTGGTCTCTGGCGTAGGAAGATCTCCTATAGTTGTCAGTGTCAGCGTGGCCCAATACAAACAAGTAAGATATTTCCGAGCCAGGGTAGAATATTTACCGGACCGCTACGGGTAAACCCATTCCCCTTTGAAGCCCTCAGCCTCACTCAGCAGGTAGTAGAAGCAACCAAACCAGTGCGCCAATATAAGCAGGATGTGGTTGAGATTCAGTATTTATTAAGATAATTACTTTAATTAACAGTCGATTTCTCGCTGATCACGATGATGTACGTGTCACAATCTGAACTTCTGATGAAAATTACTAGGAGGCCAGTGAAGCGACCCTCCCTAACGAGCGGTATATAAAGGTACGTCTGAACGATACGGCGGGAAGATTGACAATGGTGGGATACTGCGAGGTCATGGAGGGAATAATCGTCGATTTCCCGCTGATAATATTAAGAACTAAAATCAGGATTATAATCAAGATGCAATGTACACATATACACATATGTGTTTATTATCAGTTAAATTCTATATTGCAGTTTAAACTGTAGAGTTATATTATAATCTCTATAAGAGTAAACATACTCTTTTTACATCATTATTGCTTTATAGATCTAAAGTGTACAGAAGTATATACATTAATAAGAATTTTTTAAAAAGTACATTTTATTATACCTTTTTTTTAACGTATTATAAATAATAATTTATAATAAAAGCAAGAATGATTAAAAGAAAGGAAAGAGAGATATTAAAATCGTAGTTCATAGAAATTAGTGACAAGGTCATGGTTTAATATTGCCCACAGGCGCAATCACGAATCTTTATACTATTCTCGATCACAGGATTCAATTCGCGCTATCGCACCTGTACGCTTTAATAAAAGTAATTTACGATCATGCACGTATATCAAACAATACTTTGTATATATGCTTTCAACTAGGTACCGTCGACAGTACGATTGAATTACTTCTCGATACGAAGAATGTGGTTCCATTGCGGTATACTGATTTACCTATTCGGATTTCTCCTGGTAAAATCCTCTAAATCATTCGATGATGCTGGGAAATATTCTTCATTTCTGGAAAGAAAACTGACATTAAAATTAAAAACGGCAACACGGTTAAAGCACAACGTCGGAAAAATTCTTTATGAGTTGCCGGTAAGTTTCGCTTTTTAAAAAACAGAACAATGTACAAGAAGTTCTCATCTTTGCGAGAAAATCTGAAAAGTGTGATCCAGAATTGCGCGCGCGTGCATTTTTGGAACAAGTTTATAAATATCCAATTGTGAAGCTTGATAATTTTATAGTATTCATTTGGATAATTTTTATTTATAATAATGTCAACTTTTACTATTTTTATTATTTTCTAATAATTACATTTGATAGTTATATGGCATTCTTTTCAGAGCAGTATTACAATTTATACTCTACACTCGCTTTTGATTCTTACAGTTACAAAGTTATGAGATGCACCACTCTGTAAAAATCATTGAGGAATATTTGAAAAACGGCGGTTCACTGCTCGAGTGCCTCGATGTTTTACCTTCTATAACATACGCATCTATTACGGAACAGATAGACGGTATTCTTGGATCCATGGAGGACTGCTTGCCAGAATATCTTCTCCCGGCTATATCCTTGATTCGACGATCTCTGTCGGAAGGTATACTGGACGCTGATGAGATCTACAAACCCACTTTTGGACCACTGAAGGCCGATCCATTGGAGATGATTTCTGTGAGAGATCTGAAAGAAGCAGCCTCGTCTTTGACTTACCGCGTACCGGTCAAGACTATCGAAGGACCTTGGCCGAAAATTGTCGGCGAAACGGCAATGTTAATCCATGACAAGGTCATTTTTCCTCGTTCTGAATTGATCGCGTACATGTTGGCGAATCTGCGGATACCAGACGCGACGGCGGAGGTGAGAGAATTCGTTATACTTCTTGTCGATCATTTGAAATCGCATGGCAAGCATGAATTAACCAACTTTATCGTATCTCCCGATCCATATGTGCTAATCGCCAACGCTATCTCGAGTCTGTCCTTGCAAAACGAGATGTTGACAGCTGCCAACGTATTGTTACCATTCTTGCGGAAGCCCTTAGAGTGTCGAGAACCCGCTGAATTCGCTAGTTTCTTTCAGGACAACACTCTGATAAACTACACTTTGTTGATATCTCGAGACAGAATGATATCTAAGACGAAAGATGGTATTACGTTTTTATCTATGATTCAACAGAACAATACGGATATACAAGATGTCATAGAGCAATTCTCTCCCTTTGAGTATACATCCTGGAAAGATCTGTTACTAGCTTTCGTCAGCCAACTCCGACGTCAGCAGATTTATCGAAGCAAAATATCGAGCATCATAGATAGCGTCTACGGTGAACTAATTTTAAAAAACAATCGAAAGCGTTGGCAACTTCCGAGAAATTCCATTATTGCTTCACCGCTTCTTTTCGCGATAGCTAGAAAAGAGAAGTCCGTCAGGATTCGAAGACTCCTCATGGATGTGGCTACGGATAGAACAGTCAAGCTGGAAATGTGGCAGAAGGCACTTGCTTTTACTTCTTCGGAAGACATTAGCGGACCGATAAACGCTGTACTGCAAACGCTAAAGGCTCTGGTAATTTCAAGTCTTCCGTTTAGCGCCTTGTCAATGAATATTGCCGAATTGGTAACCACATTTGATAATAGATTCAATCAAAGACAGACCGGGTGCGTCAGTCGATTGGAAACAGTCTTGATTAATTTTACTCAAGCAGAAACCGAAATTGATAAAAAAATGGCAATCGGAGATGTTGATGTCAAGGATCTTTTGCAAGCTTTGCCAAAGTTGGATATGTACACGGATGAATACCGAATTTTGGAGAGTTTTCTGTCGCAGGACAATTTGGAGACAAAGCTAGGAAAAATTGATTTGAATGCCCATCCCACCAGGGGTAGATTTCTAGCTCAATTGCTACAAATGATAGAGCGTGCTGGCGGCATCGACGATAATCTACGTCGTTTAGCCGAACAATTTGCTGACAACGTGGCTTACGAGGGCTATGGAGCTGGTTCTCTATCATATCGTTCGTAATAATGAGCATCTTTGTGCTCTTTTGATCATAAATTTTATATTTGATGATTCTACTGATGTCTCGTCTGGAACAAATATTCAATGAGTACATACACTGTATTCAAATTCAAGTACACTTTCAATTTTTTGAAAACAATTTTAATATTATATAAAATTAAAATATATATTGTATATATGCGTTATATGATTGAGCTATAAGTGAATCTTATTTATGTTAACAAGAATAATCTAAGAGGCGAGAGACCAAATTATTGATATTACAATTGTATAAAAATTTCCAAATTGACTAAATGGAATAAAAAATTCAGGATTAAAGTAGGAGTAAAATTAAAAGGCGTTGCAGAGGACTTTATACTGAAATCGAAAAGAAGTTAGAAATTTACTAAACTTTTTTTCGATTTTTAGTATAAAGTCTATTGCAGTATCTTCTAATTTTGCGTCTACTTTAATACTATAAAAGAATTTTTTAATACTATAAAAGGATTTTTATTCCATTCAGTCTATTTGGAGATTTTTATGACTGTAATGTCAATAATTTGGTCACTCCCTTAACAGTTTACAGGTTGCTTGTTATCTTTCTACATTTGTCAGTTAAAAATAAAAAATATCTTGGATTTTTAAATACTATTAATTTTGAAATAACTTATTTGATAATTATTCAGAATAGGGGAGGCAGCACCGATGAATTTGATCTTGACATATGTTGTCAAGGTCATGACCTTGAGTAATCTCCAATGAGAGTATTCCTATGTTCATATCAGATGGAACACGTCCACCCGCAGCGTCATAACGGAGCCCGGCTGCATATGACGATCATGAATTTGATTGGGATAACGTCAGAATATTGGATGATGAACCATACTATAGAAAAAGACTGATTTCGGAAATGATATCCATCAGGAGACAAGCACACTTAATTTACAAACGGACATGGAGGGACTTCCCACCCTGCCGGAAATTTTCAATAGAAACCGATATGTCCATATATGAGATTTATCTGTTCTTATGAGAAACTATTTGAATATATTTGGTTGTATCCGCATTGAAAAATTTGTACTACAATATTTTAAACGTTTCTATCCGAATCAATTGTAAATTGAATATATCTGCGAATACTGATAGATAATATTTCCGAATTTATCGTAATCAGTCGGATGTATCTGCATTTCAATGCATTTGCGAATACAGAATTTAATTTTCTATATATACTTTTAATAAAAATATTTTATTAAATAGAGCTTTTTATTTTTCAATATATACTCTTTTGTTTAGTCCTTGTTTAATCTTTGTTTAATTAAATTTCATTATATTATAATACAACATGAGTTCGCATTCTTCATTTTATGTTTCAGGTCAATAAAGTAAAAGGATAGCAAAAAGTGACATTCTTGTCAATTGTATAAGTAAAATGCT